>NW_027069995.1:415950-463450 GCF_002906115.3 Quercus suber
TTTTATTTATTTTTAAATGAAGTATGAGTTTTTAGGCAAAAAAGCCTTTGTAATAATTTAGTATGTATCTGTTTGTAATAATTTATTATGTATCTGTCCTACTTCATTTGCTTTGCTATGTTTTGGTGAGGCTTGAGGGGTTAATGGTCCTCTGTTTTGTTCGTTGGTTCAGTTTTTGATTGTATAATATGTACTTACAAGTTACTTTTTTCTAATTCCTTAAAAGCTACTACTTGAAATGGCCGGGATGCTTCAACGGTTGTAGATGCGGTGATGAATGTAAGGTCCAAGACTATCCACCTCTCGACCCAACTGATTGAGAAAGAGTTGATCAACTTAATCTACTGTTGTTAATTAATATGGGATTCTTTTATAAGAGACACAAGAGGTATATTATATATATATATATATATGTTGATGGTTAAATACAAGTTCATTTCAGGTACAAGGAGGGCAGAAAGCCAGGTTCATGATTAAACATTCAAGGTACGAAATATATGATTCATGGGCAGTTTCAACTTCAATTTGATGATGGATTTTCAATTTTAGAATTATTGCATGTGTTGCAAATCTATATCTAAAGTGAGAAAATTTAATATAGAAAGATTTTTAGAATGATGATTAATTTTCTCCACCTTTGTAACGTGAAATAAATTTTTTTTTTTTTTAATGATTGGGAGAGCACCAATCTATTTGTAACCAAAAGAAAAGGAGAATTAAATCGTGCGGATGGGTCTTTGAGTTTATTTCTACCCAAAATCAAATTAAAAGGTTTCTGATCTTTGTTTTTTCTTTACTTTATAAATAAATATTATATTTGTATAATTAAAAGTGCTGAAAGCTAGAAGTTTGAAAAGCACCATAAGAAAAATTGATAGGTCTGCGGTGGTGGTTTATTATGTTTGGCTTGAAAGAAATGCTTGTGTATTTTGTAGTAATGTCAAGTTTGAGGCAGCATTAAGCCATTAAGGCCTTAGTTGAGTTTCCCATAATTGAGGGTTTTAGTTTGATTCTTTGTAAGTTTAGTTGTAGCAAAAAACACTTTAAACTTAAGATTGATTTCTATTTTTCATTATGTAAATTAATGTTTCATATCAAGATTAATATTTCATATCAAGGATAGGAACTATAAGACTCCATCCTAATGTAAAATCAAAGAGGAAGAGAAAAAGAATAGTTTACATCTTTATACACAATAGTTTTCCCGTGCATCGCACGGGTTAGCGACTAGTATATTATATAGCTGAGAGAAAATTAGTTCCTACAAATAAGGAGGCGGTGACATGTTTAAATAAAAAAACGATAAATTATGTTGTTTGGTATTGTTACGCACCGTTTAAAAGCCTGTTATATAAATAACAAAAAAAATAGTTACCTATTTCCTCCAAAATAACCGGTTAAAATTAAAGCATACACGCAAATAGAAATTGAGAAGCGATGAAAGACACAGAACGGAGAAGGAGAAAGAGATCGAGAGATCAAAAACTGAAACCCAAAACGTCAGACACCATTCAAGATGAAGAAGAGCCGTACAGCCTCTACCAATATCCCCAAACTCTCTCTCTCTCTCTTCTCACGAACCCTAATTTTTTTCTTCAAGAATATTCAATCCCTTCAATCCAGGCTACAGGTTTGTTCTTTAATTCAATCTTTTTCCGATTCAAGATTCACGTATTTGTTTCTTGCTCTCTATATTATTGAATTCCTAAAATTTTAAAATTTTTTTGAAAAATCAGATTTGAATCGATCTTTGTGTGTGTGTGTGTGTATGGCGAACGGTACGGATTCGGAGGAGTTCGTGTTGCTATGTCGGGTTCGAACGGGTCACAAGCGCGAGTTCGCCTTCGCAATGAAGGCGCAATCAGAGATCTGCGGGTATCAGAACCGGCTCGGTACGTTTTTCTTCATTTTTTAAGACTTGGGTATGAAATATTACTTTTTATTGAGTTTTTTTTGTTGGATACGTTTAGATTTGATCTTGGTTTTGATTCCTTTTTGTTTTGGGTTTTTGGGTTCTCCATGAAAATGTTTGTTTTCTCAATTTTTCGATATTTTTTTCCCTATTTTGGATTACAGAAATCACTAAGCCTTTCCCTGTTTTCTAATATCTGCGTTCAAAGTTTTTTTTTTTTTTCCTGGAGTTTTGATATAAACTTTGTATATCCCACAAAAAAAAAAAAAAAAAAAAAAAAAAATTAAAATTAAATGGGCATTCAAAAAAACTAGGATGTATAAAATTTTTTTTTGAACAAACTTACATTGGAGAGTTGGAGTTGACCATGAAAGGAGACCCATTTCTTGGTCTCTCTCTCTGAGTCCTTAGTATTTGGCATCTAGACTCACTATTTAGTCTGGTTTTTCTTTCCTTCTTCTTTTTCTTCTTCTTCTTCGTCCTTACTTCTTTGTCCCTTTTATAGTTTTTTATTTATGAATCTCTAAGTCGAAGGTTTCTTTTTTCACGTTACAATTTGCTGGATTGCTCCAACTCCTACCACGTGTGGCTCACGTGTTCTAGCCACCAGCTATCACCCACTTCAATATATTTACTATTTTATTTGTTAATTTTACCATTTCATTAGCGTTTTTAGCACAATAACATTTCCTTCGTTTTTTTCCAATTTCCAAAAAGTGAATTTGACACTTGATGTGGTTTTCTTTGTTTGCTAGCAAAACACTTCTTGCTATTTATATCATCATTTTTTGCTCTGTACTCCACTAATTATTTTTTGGAACCAACCTTTTTTACCCCCTCCTATTACTAAAATAATTTTAATTATTGATAGATTTTGTAGCTATCTGAATTCTGGGCTGTACATGAACCACTAACAAATGCAGAATCAAGGTTTGATTGGTCGTGGTCCAAACCTTCATTTTTCAGATTTAAATTTTCACTGAACTGCTGCATTACTTTTTACAATTCAACCCATATTTTCAATGTTTTCTTAGGCTTCGTTTGCAGTATTTCTTTCATCTTTCTCTGTTGCAATTTAAAATTGCTATTTTTTTTTTGAGCAATTGGAAATAATGGCTGCAATTATATGGGTTGCCCTCTTTGCAGTTTCACTAAGAATAGTTAGGTATACAAAAGTGCTTGCCACAGCCTAGAAAGAAAACCAAAAATCCATAAACTGATACCAAAGCAGTAGTAAAAGTTACAGCAGTTACACATCACACGCGTGATACAATGCACTTGAAATTCCACTAGACATGAATTGGATCTTACCTTCTGTTGTAGGACTTTAAAAGTAGGAAGTAAGGCTACAGCATTTGATGCAACATGAAAAATAGTTTGTAATCTCTGTTCTAATGGTTAAGAGATGTCATTTTTTGGTTTCACATGCTGTGCAAACCAAAAACCAGCTCAGCTAGATGTTTGCATAGATCACTATTATCCGTAGAAACATCATGCCAATTTAAATTAAATTAAAGGGAGTAGATATATCATAGAGTCCAAAGAGAATAATTGCACAGATCACTATTACCCATAGAAATCCTTGGCTCAAGTATAATTGAAAACCATATTTCGCTTATACTTGAGCTCACTACATTTTGTTTTAGAGCATTTTGGTTTTTTAAGTTATATTTAAACTTAATTAATCTGTGCCTTGCTACTTTGTGTTTTGTGTTATAGATGTGGTTTTGATCTTTGCAATATGTGTTCAGCATGAGAGTTATATCATTTCTGTGAAATGAAAGTTATGTTTTTTTCACCTCTAAGTTTTAACTATTTGATCGTCTGGGTGTTTCTTTTAAATATTATTAGATATTATTCTCATATACTTTAAATGAAAACATGACAATTGTTAATGCCTAACCGATTAAAAAAATTTGTAGGTAACTATTGACTGTCATTCATGTGGGCAACAAAGCTCTACATCAACTTTGACATTCCAAAAGTCACAAAGGAAATTATGCCAAAAGGACCTCCTGAAGGACTAGATGGATAACTTTCTTACATAATAGAAAAATAGTTGCTGAAATAGAAGACTTGGATGCATAAAAAATGCTTAAGAATTATGCTCCAAGCTCTATTCTTCATACCCTTTTCTTATTTATTTAATTTTCTATTTTATTTCAGATTATGAGAGATTTAATTTTCTGTATTTAGGCTGTGGTTTTGTAATCTGAGCATCCTAAGACTCTTATATCAACATGAATTTAAGTTTTGTAATAAATGTGATTCTAATTTTGAACTCAGTTATAATTGTAGATTGTAATTCATTTGCCTCTGTTAGATTGCCGAGTGCAGCTTTATTTTGGGAATACAAGATTGATGAAAATTGAGAATGCTGAGTATGCATTTTTATAGGTGCTACATTAAAAAGCTTCTAATTTCAAGTAATGAATTTGAGTCCTAATTTTAAGTACTGAGCTTGATTGTTGACCTTTTGGGTTTGTATTAAACAAATAACAACTAAAGGCTATGAACAAGGCAAATATTTGGAGTTGAGAAAATTAAAATACAAACCATTATGGGAGATCGCCAACTTTTGGAAAACTAAATATTAGGAAACCTATTAATCTATTGTGCTTGGTCTCTTACTTTGTTCCTTTTTGGAAGTTCAAGTTGTTCAAGTATTAGGAAAGCTTTTAATCTGTTAAATAAATAAAAAGGAATAGCATAATGTTAACATATATACAATTTTATATAGATAAAATTAATTGGTGACATGCAAAGCCAAGATTGTTAATGTTAACAACAGATGGGGTATTATTTTTGCATGTCTTACATGCAACACAAAGCTCAATCCTATCAAAGGAGTTTAATGGTGTGAGTGATGTAAAGGTGAGCCTAAATTATAAAATGATCCCACGCATTGCGCAGGTTAAACGCTAGTTTTTGTAGTAATAGAGACTTTAGTCTCCTATTGGTCAAAGTAAGTTAAATAAACTAGTAAAATATTAGAATAGGACCTCTCACAAATTAAAGATAATAATTTTATGAAAATATTATGATATTTTATTGTGTCTCTAAATTTTATCTCTATAAAGTAACAAACAAGTTTACTATTGAAATAACAAGGAAAAGATTCCAAAAAAGAGAAATGATATGTCTACAATATTTTTATAACAAATCCTAAGTGGCAGATTGTTACTGGTTATTGTTAGGGCAAAAAAGTAATCTTAGTGTTAGTTTCAAATTTGAACCAATAACAACTAACCACCCAAGATTTTTTGTAAAAATATTGTAAAATTGTTGTAGTCGTAGCATCTCTCAAAAAAATACCAATCTCTCAAAAAAAAATTAAAATTAAAACCTAACTCTATCTCAATTTTCACTTTCCACCACTATTTAGCATTGACGTTACCATTTTGAGTTCTTCTCCATTTTCCTTTTTCTCACCGAAATCTATCCCACATTTTATAGAAAACTAGTTAGGGTAGCATATGCACGGCAAATGCTTGCCGTGAAAAAAAAAAAAAAAGTAGTGATTTACGTCAATTCTAGATTTTATTAATATCACAAAACAAAAATATAAATCATTTGATTTTTAAAGTATATAGAGATTACAGTAATTAAAAGAGATATTAATTTTAAAAATTTTGATAACTATGTTATAACAAGTTAATCTCATTCATATAAGAATTTTAATCACACACAAAGTTAGGGTAACTATTTAAAATAGAAATATCTATTTTACTATAATAGTTTTTTAGTATCTATTTGCTAAAGGCAATATATCCACTTACTAAAAACTTCTAAAAATGATAATGAATATTAGTCCACATGGCCTTATCCTATTGGTTATATTATTCCTATGCGCATTAATAATTCCAACATGTGTTAAATATGATTAACATGCTTAGAATTGTAACTAAGAGTACGTTTGGTATACTGAATGAGGATTACGATAGGAATTGTAATCTTTATTACTAGAAATAAAATATGTTATAATGTAATAATTAAACCTATTTGTTAGTTTGGTTGTAAGTTATAATATTAGAATGAAACTTAACATTTATTTTAAAAAATTTCTTACTCATACAATCATATCTCCTTAAAAATTATTATTTTTAAATTTAAGAGAGATATGTGTTATTTTTTTTATGATTTTTTATTTTTATAATTGTTAGATGTATATAGAAAGTTTGTTTATTTGGAAATATATTAAATTTTGAAATTGTTGCTCTTACTAAGGAATAACTAATACAACCTTTTAAAGATGAATAATTATTCCTCATTTTGAAGAATAGCTATTCATAAGGAATGATTATTCCTTGTAATAAAAACATAACCAAACTAAAGAATAACTAAACTATAAGAATAACTATTACATTACAGCGCTTATTACTGTATACCAAACATGCCCTAATAGATTAAATCTTAATACAACAATTATTATCCATATGCTTATAGCATTCCTAATAGAATCTAATTGCGATTATATAAATATATACTAATTCTTTTGTCCAACATTTTTACATAAGCTAACCAAACAACAAAAGAAAACAATATTATATTCACACATATTAACAAAAAACTTGTGTTGTTAGCTTGACTTCTGATTTGTGGTTGTGCAATAAATTGGTGACAATGAAATGACCATGAGATGTCTCGTTTGAATCATATATTAGAAAATGTGGTCAAGTTGCTTGCACATTGGTTGTGCAAGGGATGGGTTACGAACGGTAGCATACGACGACTTGGAATTTGGTTTCCTCTCCCTTTTGATTTCAGATTTGGATTTTGTTTTTAGAGAGTTTCAACATATGATGTCCGCTTCTGGTGAGAGTTTTTTTATCAAATCAAGACACCAATTAGTTTTTGCACTAGGGCGAGATTAAACTCTAGATCTCTTATACAACCATAAAAATTTTTATCAATTGAAATAACTAGAACTCACATTTCAGATTTGGATTTGGAAGGCCGTTTCATAAAAGGTCTAACATGTTAGATTTGATTTTTAAATCTTTTTAATATAAACATTAAGGCTATGTCACTAAATACTTGCGACATTATTCTTCTGTTAGCCACTTAGACATTGAGGCTAACGGTTGTTAACAAAAAAGACAATTACTCTCATTTTTTAGGCCAATTGCACCCACTTAAAATTTTAGGGATTAGTAACGCTTAAGAGTTAAACTCCAATGACCTATAATGTAGTTTCATCTAAAATAAAATTAAACGATAATATCCTTTTTTTTTTCTTTTTTCTTTTTTTCTTTTTAACAAAGAAAAAGATGACATCCATGTGACTGTGAGTAATTGTTATTAATATTGACAAATTCGAGCTTTTTTTATTTTTATTTTTATTTTGTATGTGTGTTTTATACTTTTATACCGGGCATCATTAAGTAGTAAAGCAAAACTAATAACTTTTAAAAACTTGAAAGCATTAAATTTTAATTTTACTTTAAATTTAAGGGATGAAATCTAAATTTTAAAAACAAAAAGTGTATTTCAAAAAAATAATTTAAAAAAAAAAAAAAAAAGGAAAGAGGATTGAGGAAGAGGAAAACGTAATGGGTGGGGGCGGAATAAAGGAAAGGAGATTCTTAGAGGAGAAGGAAGTGATTGCATTGGACAAGCAAGTAGCGTTGTCCCCTTTCCTCTGCCTTTTTCATTTTCAGTGGGGAGTGGTCAGTGGTCTTTATTATTTTCATTGATCATACTAACAAATTTGATATAGAGAGTTACAGAACAGAGCAGTAGCAGAGCAGTGAGAAAGATCAAAGCAATGGGAGTGGTGTCGAACAAGATCGACAGGGAGAATCTAAAACCTGCAGATCATATCTACTCCTGGAGTGTCGCCTATGCCTACTCCCACCACGGTGCCCTTTCCATTTCTTCCTCTTTTCCTTTCTCTATATTCTTCATTTTTATTTTTATTTTTATTTTTGGGGCTTATTAGTATGTAGTAATTAGTAATTACCCCTTCATTTGCTTTACTCCTTCATAATAGGATCTGTTTTTCTCATATTTCTCGTTTATTTTGTGTGCGTGTGGACAATGATATTCGGATGGATTACAAGTTAGATTACAGTCCTCGTCACAAATTTTGATGGAAATTTTACTACTATTTATGATACTGGAGTTACATTTGTGGACCTGTTTCAGGAAGAATATAATGATGAATTTTTAAGTATTGAAGTTTTAAATTTTGTTGTTTTTTCAAAATATGATTTCAAAGCATGCTGTGATATAACTCAAATCTTGTTTTTTTTTTTGTTTTTTTGATAGAAAAGCCTGCAATTTCATTTAACGTGGGTAGAACCCAGAGAAATTACATAATAGTGAACTTGGGATGCAATAAAAGCGGGAGTGTCCTCCACCCAAATAAGACAATCTTCGATATCCTTGGCATGTCTAGCCATCAGAAGTGCTGCTTTGTTACAGTCTCTTCGTGCAAATCTTGCATTCCAGGATCTGAAAGTAGGCAGCCATGATTTAGTCCCCGAGATGATTTGTTAGATTGATAGTGGGGCAGGTTGCTCTGTAGAGAGAGCTTGAATTACCACCTGTGAATCCCCTTCAATAATGACTTCTCTAAG
Organism: Quercus suber; assembly: GCF_002906115.3. Taxonomy (NCBI): domain Eukaryota; kingdom Viridiplantae; phylum Streptophyta; class Magnoliopsida; order Fagales; family Fagaceae; genus Quercus; species Quercus suber. The sequence continues at coordinate 424,444 of NW_027069995.1, forward strand.
CCCTAGCTCTCATGCAAAAATTAGCCCACACTTCGCTGCCTTAGCTTCGGCCTCTAACAGTGGAGAGCGAATCTTTTTTGACAATGCTCCCATGATCTCGCCTTCATCATTTCGAGCCACCACGCCCAGTCCACATTGCCTTGAGTCCTTGAATGTTGCTCCATCTACATTTACCTTATACCAACCCTGAGGCAGGGGCATCCAAGGTTCCTGGGGGGATTCGCGCCTTGTGACTGTGATGGATGCTGCTTGCTTGAATTCTTCCATGTACCTGCGTTCATTATTGACAATCACCATTGCTGTTTTGGAGGAGCCACCATGTCTGACATCATTTTTGTTGTTCCAAATGCCCCAGGCTGCAGCATCAAGGATTTCCAAATCAACATTTTGGTGTCGCTCCCTAATCATCCAGAGTAAGTCACAAAAGTCCTTTGGTTCCTAGGTGCTATTAGGTGGCTTTATGCCAAGGATAGTCCACACTTTCTTGGCCAAGTCGCATCCCCAGAAAGTGTGTCCCGGTGTTTCCACTGCATTGCACATTTCACAATCCACGTCAATTGGAACATGGTGCTCTCTGAGTTGAGTCTTGGTGGGGAGGATGTTTTTGCTAGCCCGTTAGGCGAAATTTCGGAGTTTGCATGGGCATTTTAGGCTCCAAATAGACTTCCATAAGCCTGTCATTGTTGTGTTGTCCGAATTGTCCCCTGTTTTTGTTGTCCAGAATTCTTTGGACAACATGATATGCACTACGAACGGAGAATATGCCATTTGTAGTGGCTGACCATGCGAGTTTATCTTCAATGGGGAAGGAGCTGAGAGGGATTCTGAGGATAGTTTCAGCTTCACGTAGGAGGAACTTATGAAGCACGGGTGCGTTTCGGGACTCGGGTGCTGGTGCGGGTGCGGGACTCGGCAATTTTTAAAAAAGGTGGGTGCAGGTGCCGCGGGACTCGGCAATTAAAAAATCATTAAAAATATTTATATATATATATTTTTAATATATTGCTAAGCATACATTTTCACATTATATAAATATATACCAAATAAAAAATCAATATTATCAGTTTTTATTTTATTTTATTTATATACATATATTTCCTATATAATTTATTGAAAATATTAAAATTATAAGTCTATGTTTCAACTAGTATATCAATATTATGCTTAAATATCTACCTAAATTATAATTATAATAATAAGTTAATAACAACTATCACTTTTTAGAATATTAAAAGTTTAAAACAGTAATATAGTATGTACGTAGATAATGAAAAAAAAGAAAAAAAAAAGCCACAAGTTAAAAAATTAAAAAAGAAAAGAAAGAAAGATAGTACATTTACGGTTGGGGGAAGGGTCAAACTTAATAAAAAAGTTGGAAAGTTTCAAAAACTCTCTTTGCTACTTTCCAATGCTTTGTCACGTGACTACTGACTAAGCTCACAAAACTAAAAAGAAAGATAAACGAGAACAAAGCAGAGAAACTAAAAGCAGCAGATGAAAGTCAGAAGACTCAAAAACACGAAGAACAAAAGAGTAAAGAGGAAACAGAGAAGAAGAAGCCTGATCTATGATTCTGCGTTTTCTGCGACGGCGCGAGTCAAGGGAAAAAAAAAAACAAGTGGCAGGACACGGCCTGACGCGGCCCGACGCGCGGTCAGCGGTGTCCCTCGCGAGTCGCTGCGTCGCGCCGCGTCGGACGCGGGTGCGGCTCCTCTGGCGCCGCGTCCGTGCTTCATAGGCCATTGTGCACCCTCTACCACTATCTCCTTAGTAGCCATAATGCTTCTCCATGTAAAGGAGGGTTGATTACCTAACTCAGCCCTGAGGAATGTGGAGTGCTCAAAATACTTGACTTTAAAGACTTGGTGGAAGAGTGTGTTTTGATTCTGCAGAAGCCGCCACCCTTGTTTTGCAAGAAGAGCTAAGTTGAAGGCCTCTAAGTCTTTGAATCCCATCCCCCCATCTGCCTTTGGCCTGCAAAGTTCATCCCAGGCAATCAACGGAAGCTTTCTCTCATCCTTTTTTTGCCCCCACCAAAACTGGCTAATCATGGCTTCAAGCTCTTTGCACAATGAGTCTGGGAGCTTAAAACAACTCATAGAGTATGTCGATGTGGCCTAAGCTACAACTTTAATAAGCATTTCTCTACCAGCACAGGAAAGCAACTTCCCTTTCCAACCGCAATCTTCTTCCCCACTTGGTCTTTATTTTGTTGAAAGTTTTCTTTTTCCCTTTGCTAACCAAGGAAGGTAGTCCCAAGTATTGTTCATGTTGCTTAATGACTTGCGCTCTAAATAACCTTTTGATGGAATCTTGGACTTCCATAGTTGTGTTCTTGCTGAAAAATAGGGATGTTTTTTCCCTGTTCATCTTCTGCCCAACCGCCATTTTGTATTCACAGAGTATTGTCCAAATGTTAGAACATTCGATCATGTTGGCTCTGCAGAATATAAGGCTATCATCAGCAAGTAGTAAGTGGGAGATTCGTGGGCTCTTCGGCACACTAAGATACCATTGATGTGTCCTAGGCTCTCCTCTCGCTTTAGCATGGCCAGGAGGCCCTCGCTGTATAATAGGAAGACGTATGGTGATATGGGGTCCCCTTGTCAGATGCCTCTAGTCGGGTGGATTACGCCTTTAGGTTCCCCATTCAGGAGCACAGAGTATGAGATGCTTTTTATGCACATCATCATTAAGGATATCCCCCGGTCATGGAAGCCTAGCTTCTCCATAATCCTTTCAAGGCAAGACCATTCAATTCAATCAAACGCATTGCTCATGTCAAGCTTGATTGCCATGAGACCCTCTTTCCCTTTACTTCATTGATTAATGCAATGCATTGTCTCAAAGGCGACAAGGACGTTGTCAGTGATTAACCTGTCCAGCAGGAAGGCACTTTGTGACATGCTAATGATGTGGGGCAGAATCTTCTTAAGCCGATTAGCCAATACCTTAGAAACGATCCTAGATAGCACATTGTTGAGACTTATGGGTCGGTAACTCAAATCTTGTTTTGGAAACATGATTTCAATTCAAAATTTAAAGAAAGAAAATTCTCCCAAATAATTTTACCACAATACTATTTTTAATAAATTAATATTATTTTTCAACAAAAACCTAATTAGGTGCAATATTTATAGATTCTATACTATTTGTGTAATATACTCACATATGTTAAATTTCATGCCAATCANTTGTTGTCAAACTTTCAATATGTCTATCACCTATGTCTTTTTTCACTCGGAAATGATTTTGTGTATATATATATATATATAGAGAGAGAGAGAGAGAGAGAGAGAGAGAGAGAGAGAGAGAGAGAGAGAGAGGTTCAAATTACACCTAGTGTAACTTCAAAAGAGTTATACATTTTTTGAATCATTGATTTCATTTAGATCTAATGGTTAATAACACACAATCTATCATGTCATCCACTTTCTAAAAAGAAGTAATAGAGCATTAAAGTCATCTTTTTCCTCTAGTCTCCTTCTAACACATTCTAATCCTAGTTCTCGAATAGATGAGCTCATGAACTTTCTAAGTTCTAACTTGTTGAACAACATTCCCTCAAAAATTAAATTGGGTCATGCTAACTAGTGCCTTTAGGGTAATGGTTAACAATCCATTTTAGGAAAGTTTTGGCACCACTTTTATAGGAAATGAAACAAGCTGTCAAAATATTAATTATTTTTTTTCTTTTCTCATAAAAATTTTCTTTAAATGAATTGTTAACATTCCCTCAAAAATTAAATTGGGTCATGCTAACTAGTGCCTTTAGGGCAATAGTTAACAATCAATTTTAGGAAAGTTTTGACACAACTTTTATGGGAAATAAAAAATGCTGTTAAAACATTAATTACTTTTTTTATTTTCCTATAAAAACTTTCTTTAAATGAATTGTTAACCATTGCTCTAAGGGTATCCGTTAGCATTTCTCAATTAAATTTTGTATGAGCTCATGACCCTTTAAATTTTGGAACAACACTCCCTCAAAAATCAAAGTCCGTTCATTATTTTAAGCTAATAAATATACTTCAATGTTCATGGGTTGAAATGATTATAAGTTTCTACCTACAAGAAAGTCAAAGTAAACTTACATTAAGAGAAACTAAATAAACCTCAAGTCCAGTTTATAAGGGACTCTTCAGTACTGACAAGGTACTCAAGAAAAACAAATAACGTCTTTTTTTTAGTTTTCTAAATTGGTATTCAGACCAGATCTCCCTCACTCCATTGCCAAGTGACAGAAGACTTCAACCAGTAAAAAAGTTAAAATTTTTGGCCTTAATTGGTTTTGGACTGATTGCTAAAACTTTATTATAATTCTGAATTAATTTAACAAGCTAAACTTAACATGTAGCTCTAATAAGTTGTGTGGGTCAATGCAGGAGATGGAGGTGATTTCACACACAGAGAGAGAGAGAGAGAGAGAGAGAGAGTAGTAGAAGAAGAATTCGAGGTTGGGTGAAGAAAATTTAATGACTTAGGGCCTGTTTGGTACATGTGTTTAAATACATGTTTTCAGTTTTTAAACAACATTACCTATATTTACACACACTTTTTTACCAATACGAATTTTCAAAAAAATACAAACAACATTACTAGAACATTGTTACCAAACGGCCCCTTAATTATTCTTGAATAAAAGAATTTAATGACTTCAATGCATTTACATTACTGATTTTAGAAGGTTGATAACATGGCAGCTTGTGTCATTAACCATTAAATCTAAATAAAATCAACGGTTCAAAAAAGGTATAAAATTAAACCAGGTGGGGTTGATTACAATGCTGAAATCCTAATCAATGCCTAGTTACCTTTATCTAGTTATACCAGCAGAAAATTTGAAAAACAAAAGGGTTATACTTTGTGTTTGATTGAATGAACGCAATCTTCTTTTCCGGGAAATTGTTTTTACCGCAAGAGTTGATTTCTAGTTTGCTTTATGTATGCGTATTATAATTTTAGTTATTTTAAGTAAAAACAGCTAGATTCTACTTTGTAACAACAGGGATATATGTGGACGAGGGAAATGTTATACACTTTACTCGGGGAGAAGGCCAAGAAAGTGGTACAGGAACTGGGTTAGACCACGTCATTGGGAGCTCATTACCTCAACATCCTTTGGACAATCCATGCCCAACATGTAGTGATCAATCAAAGAGTGATGGAGTCATCTCTTCTTGTGTAGATTGTTTTCTTTCAGGTGGAGATCATCTCTACCGCTATGAGTATGGTGTCAAACGAACTGTCTTTCTTGCAAAAGCTGATGGAGGTACCTGCACTCTTGTTTCATTTTCATCTAAGTTAGCAAACTCGCCCGAACAAGTTATTCATCGTGCCATTTATTTCCTCTGGAAGGGCTTTGGTGACTATGATGTTATCAAGAACAACAGTGAAGACTTTGCATTATGCTGCAAAACAGGCTTGCAGGTGATTCCTGCTGTTAGCGTGGGCCAGAGTGGGCAGGCAGCATCCTATAAAGCTGCTGCTTATGCTGGTGTTGCCCTTTCTGCATCACTTGCGTTAGCCCGTTCTTCACCACTTGGATCTGTTGTTATCGGTGTTGCCGGTCTAGCGGCAAGTTATGGCACATACTGTGTCCATCGTTACATTAATGATACTGGAGTACGCGCAGATGTCAAGGAAGTTGTTTTAGAGGAAGAAAATTGATCTTCTGTTTCCGCCGCCTGCAGTGGAACACTTGCTGCATGCAGCGGAAGCGGAAACACAAGGCACCTTCTCCCAGAGTAATAATCTTTTGGCATGCTCAAGAGTTACGTACGTGGTTTGCAAGAATTTGATTATTTTGGTGGCAATTGATAACAACTTGTCATGCAACGAGCACAACCAAAATTAGTTCAGAATTTGTTGTGTGTGTGTTTTAAGATAACAGATTTTATTTTTGAATTTAGCTTTTATTATGATTGATGATGCTTTGGTATGTGATTGCGCCTTAATATAATCCTTGAAACTATTATTTCGCTAAGCTTGGTGGTTATTCTAAGCACCCTCAGGGGGTGAAGCCTAGGATTGGCAATTTCTAGGTGATCAAGCCTAGGACTTATGTTGTTTCTCTTTTATTTTCCCTTATTTTTATTTTTTAATCCCCACAATTGCTATTATTAAAACTCAACATTCAATTAATCCCAACAACTAGACATGTAAAAAAGGGTTGGGACCCAATAATGGATAACCCATCCTAAACATGAAAATTTTTACTTGAAATAAAAACGATTTGACTCATGATCCAAGCCGTTTAAAAAAAAAATAGTTGGTTTATTTGTTTGTTTTGAGCTTTACAGTACACAACTCAAACTCAATTAATAAATATAATACTAATGCCATGTGACTATTATTATTATTATTAGGAAAAAAAAAAAAACTATCAATTTTTTAATGTTTTTGGATAATGCCATTTGTAGGGGCGGGCTTCGGTCCTCTAGCCCAAAAGATGAATGGATTAAGGCCTAAAGAGTCTAGTACAATTAATTTGTAGAGAGTGGTTTGAAAACTATGCTTCAATGGGTCCAAGAGCACGTGCAATGAATCAAAGATAGCAAGAAAGTAAAGAAGAACAATTTCTAAGCAAAGAAAACCTTCCTTAACAAAATATGAGAAGACTGATCTTAGAATATATGTTCTTTTAGACTTGGATATTACAATTCTTATTACTACAGTGTTTTCTCCACAGATTTTTTGATCCCATGGCCAAAGATGCTGCTATCAAGGCAAAAGAGGCTAAGGCCAAATCCAAGGAGGCTATTCCAAGGCCAAAGATGCTCTTGCCTCCCAACTGGGCAACAAAGAAAACCTCCTCCCAAGTCCAAGGTGTAGTTTAGGATCCTTTACTTTTGTTCTTTTTATTTATTATGTTTACATGTAATTTTCCTTGGTTATGGCAGTTTTGCCATTGTTCCTGATGTATCTTTCCTTTATTTAATGAAAATACTTCAATCTTTACTTTATGACCTTTTCTTTTTCCTTGCAATATTTATCTTGGGTTGGCCGTAGTCCTTGTTTTTCCTTCTGCCATGACTTTAGATTAATGATATTTCTAAGGTGTATACCCATACTTTAACAAAAGTTACTAGTAATAATTCGTTGTTGACTTAAAATAAATTAGACCTATGTAAACAGTGAGAAAGATGGCTAAGTCATTAAAGACAAACAAAATACTTAGTAGGAGAAGAAGGTGTCTGAGGTCTCTCATTCTAAGAGTACTTTATTAATGTACCCTTAGAATCCTTTAACCAAGACCCAGGGTGAGCCCTTGCTTTCATGAGATGAGGCATATGTTGGGGTCCCATCCTTGGTGAGTTCTCCAAGTGTCAATTTCCCCAAGGCATGTAATCTGAGGAGTCAGACATATCCCAAGTTCTGTTAAACACTTAAACAAATAATTCAGAATATTAATTTACCCAAGGTATGTGGTTCAAATGAGTTAGTCATAACCAAGGTTCTATTTAATATTCAATAAAGTAATGAAGAGTGGCCTGAGAGACTAGACACAACCAAGGTTCTATTTAACACTTAAACAAATAATTCAAAATATATAATTACCCAAGGCATGTGGTCCGAGGAGCCAGGCATAACCAAAGTTCTGTTTGATATCCACATAAGTAATGGAGAGTGTTAATATACCCAAGGCATGTGGTCTGAGGGACCAGACACAACTAAGGTTTTGTTTAACACTTAAACAAATAATTCAAAATATTAATTTATCCCAGGTATGTGGTCCGAGGAGTTTGCATAACCAATGTTCTGTTTAATATTCACATAAGTAGTGGAGAATGTTAATTTACCCAAGGCATATGGTCTGAGAGACCAGACACAACCAAGGTTCTATTTAACAATTAAACAAATAATTCAGAATATTAATTTACCCAAAGCATGTGGTCCGAGGAGTCAGCATAACCAAAGTTCTGTTAATATTCACATAAGTAATGGAGAGTGTTAATTTACTCAAGGCATGTGGTCTGAGGGACCAAACACAACCAAGATTTTGTTTAACACTTAAACAAATAATTCAAAATATTAATTTACCAAGGCATGTGGTTCGGGGATTTAGGTATAACCAATGTTCTATTTAATATTCACATAAATAACAACACATAATGCTAGAAAGAAAAACTTGGTAAAGCAGCCTTTCATTAATAATAATACATTTACAGGTTATTTACATTCCAGGGGCGTGGTACAGCTTTTTCGTCCAGGTCCTCTAGGAAGTATGCCCCTATCCTAGCCACCGACATGATACGGTATGGCCTTTCCCAATTGGGACCTAATTTTTCCTATGCTGGGTTTTTTGCAGTACCCATAACCTTTCTCAGTACCAAGTTCCTCAGAGCTAATGGCCTTAACTTCACGCTTGAGTCATACCCCTGTTTGAGCTTTTGCTAATAATATGCTAGTTGAACCATGACATTTTCCCTCCGTTCCTCAATCAAGTCTAAACTTTTCTCCAACAGGCTGTCATTGCTGTTTGGGGTAAACAAGCTTGTCCTCAGCGTTGGGAATCTAGACTCTAGAGGGATTACAGCCTCAACCCCATAAGTCATTGAAAAGGGCATCTTCCCTGTTGACCTATGAGAGGTAGTCCAATATGTCCATAGAACATGTGACAGCTCTTCCACCCATCTACCATTTGCATCATCCAGCCTCTTCTTGAGTCCACTCACTATGACCTTATTGACAGCCTCGACCTGTCCATTTCCTTATAGATAAGCAGGGGTGGAGTACCTATTCTTAATGCCCAGCTCACAACAGTACCTCCTGAAGGCTTTACTATCGAACTAAAGACCATTATCCGAGATGAGGGTGTGAGAGATCCCAAACTGAGTGATGATATTCTTCCACAGAAATCTCTTGGCGTCCACATCTCTGATGTTGGTAAGGGGCTTAGCTTGCACCCACTTGGTGAAGCAATCTGTGCCGAACAACAACCACCTCTTATTTTTCAATGCCTTTGGAAAGGGTCCCACAATATCTAAGCCCTACTGAGTGAAAGGCCAAGGGCTGGACAAAGGATTGAGGACACCCCCCGCCTGATGAATATTGGGAGCAAATCTCTTGCATCGATCACACTTCTTCACGTATTCCTATGCTTCCCTTTGCATATTAGGCCACCAATATCCTTGAGTGAAGGCCTTATGAGATAAGGATCTACCTCATGTATGGCTTCCACAAATCCTCTCGTGCAACTCCTCTAGTAGTGGTTCTATTGTTTCAAGATTGAGGCATAGCAAATATGGCATCGAAAAAAGCACTTATATAACTTTTGGTCCTCGGACAGCCAAAATCGTGGAGCCCTTCTTCGCACTTTGTCAACCTCACCCTTCTCCTCGGGCAAGATGTTGTCCTTAAGGAATAAAACAATAGGATCCATCTAACTGGGTCCCACCATAAGTTGATGAATTTAGACCTTTTCTCTCTTCACCTTGGTAGGATTACATAGATACTCGACTAGCATAACCCGAGGTAAACCCTGTGCTGAGAAGGTTGCAAGAATGGCAAGGGAGTCAGCATGTGTATTTCTGCTTCTAGGGATTTGATGTAAGGAAAAAGAGTCAAATCCTGTTTGCAAGTGCTTAGCCTGGTTCAAGTACTCTTGCATTCTCACGTCTTTAGCTTCCAGCTCTCCCTTTATTTAGCCTATAACCAACCTCGAATCTAAAAACATCCCCATTGTTCTTCCTCCCATTTTCTGAACCATCAACATTCCTGTCAAACAAGCCTCCTACTCAGCCTCATTGTTTATAGCCGAGAAGCCCAGCTTTAAGGATTTCTCAATGACAATCCTCTTAGGAGACACCACAATGAGCCCCACTCCTGATCCCTTTTGATTTGCCGCTCCATCAATATACACTTTCCAAGATAGAGGTTCCTATAAGGAAATCGTACCAACTGATTTTTCATCTGCGTTTAGCCCTTCCCCATTTTCTCCTAGCGAGGGCTCAGCGAACTCAGCTACCAAGTCTACAAGGACCTGGCCCTTTATAGAAGTGTGAGGCATATATTTGATATCGAAAGCTCCTAGGATCGTTCCCTATTTTGCGACCATTCCGGTGTAATAGCCTTTCAAAGTAGCGACCAAAGAGGAAGTCGGGTTAGGACCACAACAATGTGAGCCTGGAAGTAGTGCCGGAACTTCTGTGTGACATATACCACCACCAAGATGGCCTTCTCCAAAGGTAGATAGCAGACCTCTGCCTCTTGCAGAGATTTGCTCACATAATAAACCGGTCTTTACACCCCATCATCAACCCATATTAGTACCAGACTCACTGCATGTGTAGCTATAGTAATGTAAGCAAACAAAACCTCCTCCTCCTCAGTTCTGGACATAATAGGTTGCCGAAAAAGATATTCCTTCAATTGCCGAAAGCCGAGAAACATTCAGTTCAAGGCGGTAGTCATTCCTGTTAGCTTCTGGACCTCTTTGGGATTCCGAGGAGGCTGCAGGTTGTTAATTACCCTAATCTAATTAGGGTTAACTTCAATCCTGCGGTGGGTGACCTTATAACCTAAGAACTTGCCAGAGCCTACGCCAAAAGAACAATTAGCAGCATTAAGGCACAATTTGTGATTTCTCAGTATTTCAAAGATACTTTTGAGGTCATCTATATGCTCAGACTCTACTTTGCTCTTTACCACCATGTCGTCTATGTACACCTCAATATTCTTGCCGAATAGTGGCTCAAACATTTTGGTCATCATCCTTTAGCAGGTGGACCCTGCGTTTTTCAATCCAAAGGGCATTACTTTGTAATAGTAATTCCTCGTGGGCGTAAGGAAAGTGGTTTTTTCCTGATCGTCCAGAGCTAAAGTTATTTGGTGGTAGCCTTAGAAGGCATCCAGGAAGCTTATCCAAGGGTGGCCCACGGTGGCGTCCACTAATTGATCTATCCAAGGTAAGGGAAAGGATCCTTTGAGCAATCTTTATTTAGATCCGTAAAGTCCACATATACTCATCATTTCCTGGTTTCCTTCTTCACTACCACTATGTTGGCCAGCCATTCGGGGTAAAATACCTCATTTATGGCCCCAGCCCATTTAAACTTGAGCACTTCCCCTTAACAGCTTGAGAATGTTTCCTAGATGAGCATCGAGGCGGTTGTTTCTTAGGGACAGCAGATGCATTGACATTCAAACAGTGGCAAATGAAGTCTGGATCCACCCTAAGGGCCTCGTAGGTGCTCCACACAAATTCATCAATATTTTTTTTAAGAAAGTCTATTAGCTCTTGCCTCTCCTGAGGAGGTAGCTGAACTCCAACCTGAAAGAACTTCTCCTTATCGTCGCCAATAACAACCTTTTCCAATTGTTCGCATTTCGCCCTTTCCACCTCTACTTCTGATGACAACACCGGCACCTATGATTGCTATAAGTCTCACCCAACAGAGGCCGAGGACTTGCCCCCAATTTGATGTCTGATTCCAGCTTTTCAACCTAATTCCCAAATGGATACTTTACTTTTAAGTGCAACGTGGAAGATACCGCTCCCATGGCGTGAAGCCAAGGCCTTGCCATAATAGCAATGTAGGGGGAGTAGGCGTCTATCACAATGAAGTTCACCTCCACGACCTCTTTGCCTGTCTGAACGGGTAATCGGATTTGGCCCTTTCGAAAGACAGCCTTCACATCAAACCCTATCAGAGGAGAATCATAGCAAGTCAGTTCCTCGGACCTTAGCTTCATTCCCTTAAATAGGTCGGGGTACATAATCTTTGTGCCGCTGCCTTAATCCACTAACACTCTTTTCACATCGTACCAAGCTATCTTGAGAGTGACCACTAGGGCATCATCATGCGGCTACAAAGTTCCAACCTTATCCTCATCCGAGAAGCTCAAAATCTAATGGCCTTTCACTCTACTCTTCTTCAGATCGAGGGGTGAGCCTTCGACAAATAGCTGAGCCACAGACATCAACTTGGATGGCTGAGAACCAGTCCTTCTCAGAGCAACAAGAATGACGGTGTTTGTACCTAAAGGTGGTCTCGTAGAAGCATCTCTTCGAGCCCTTGACCCCGCCTGACCACCCTATCCATTGGGTTGATACTGGAATTGCTTTAACTTTCCAATTTTAACCAACTGCTCTAAATGGCTCCACAACGTCCTGCAATCTTTAGTGGTGTGCCCCCGCTCTTGGTGGTATTGGCAATGAAGACTTTGGTTGCGCTTCGAAGGGTCTCCTCCCATCTTGTTTGGCCATTGAAAGTATGGCTCATTCTTAATTTTCTCCAAGATTTGGTGCACTGGCTCTTGGAATACAGTACTGACTACCTAAGTAGCAACAGAACCAGAATGCCCAATGAAATCTCTACGAGGTCAGTTGTTATTGTATCTCTCCGACCTGACATCCCTTTTATCCTGTAGAACCACCTTAGCTTTCCTCTTTCCTTGTTGCTAGTCCTTCTTGACCCGCTTATACTTATTAATATGGTCTTTGAGCTGACGCACACTTCTAACCGATTTCCTGGTCAAATACTTTCTCAAATCTTGCTCGGCGGGCAAGTCGACCTTAAAAGTCCTGATAGCCACGTCATCAAAGTTTTTGTCTATCTCGTTGAACATCTCTTAGTACCTGTCGGAGTACGTTTTCAAGGTCTCTCCCTCTCGCATGGTCACAGACAACAGGGAATCCAAGGGTCAAGGAACCCTATTGCAAGTCACGAAGTGAGCCCCAAACGCCCGAGTAAGCTCTTTAAAGGAGTTGATGGAGCCCTCCCTCAGGCCATCAAACCATCTCATCGCCACAAGACCTAAACTAGACGGGAACACCTTGCACATCAAGGTCTTGTTCTTCGAGTGGACAACCATTCTTTGGTTGAAGTGGCTAACATATTCCATGAGGTCCGTCCGACCACTATACGTGATGAATGTTAGTTGGGTGAACCACCGAGGAAGTCTTTCTGCTTCTATCTTACGGATAAAAGGTGACTTGGAAATTTGGTGCCATAACTTGTGTCACAACTCGCCACATGGGTGAGTTGTGGCACAAATTATGGCTTCAGACTTATTCAAACAATAATCTTTTTACAAATAAAAACCCAATCCAATAAAGTAAGAATTCACCCATTAATTTTAATAATAAAAAAATGAAAATTAGAGAGAAATGCATATAGACAATACCCAAACCCCTCAGTACCCATGCAATGTCTACACAGGACACATAGAGGGCAAGTTGGCTAGACCCAACTGCCAAAATCACCATCGCTGGTCACCACACCACCCTCTACCTGCCAAGTACTTCTCTTTCTTTTTAAAAACTTAAAGTTTTTAATTGCTATGATTTTTTTCTCTCACAATGCTTATTAACTGATAAGGTTGTGCTAGTCTGCTAAAATAGTGTACTAATGTGCTGTGATTGACTGATTGTGTTTTTTTTTCTTTTTTGGGTTTATGGTTGTGATTTTGTGATTGTGAATCTTTGTCTCAAGATGTTGTTTTTTGATTTTTTGCTCAGATTTGTGTTGTAACTAGTTGTGAGATGAGAATGAGATATGTGAGTGTAAATTTATATTATATTATATATATATATATAAAGAGAGAGAGAGAGAGAGAGAGAGAGAGAGAGAGAGAGAGAGAGAGAGAGAAGAGAGAAGAGAGAGAGAGAGAGAGAGAGAGAGAGAGAGATTAGAAAATTAATAATAAAGTGTTATTAGATTATAACGAGACATTCTCTGCGTTCAGAGATTTTAATCGTCTGTCATTTCATTTGGATGCTAATTTTACAGAATCATAAACACTTAGACTAGGAAATTCAAGTTTCTTTATATACAACATCTGTACATAACATCGTCCGTGGATGTACAACATTGTACATAACATTGTCCATGGATAATAAGGATGTAGTATACAGCATCGTCCAAATATCTCGTCTATGCTAATACTTAGTCATTTTTAAGGAATTTAAATTACTTTATGTACAAAAGGATTAGTTCATGACATCGTCCATAGTACATGCCAATAGCTAGTACTCTTTAGGGAATTAAAATACTTAAAAACACAACATACTGTTTCAAAACATAAATGCTAAAACATAATATAAACAAACTTCTGAATCTCGTGCATGCTGACTTCCTGACGAGTTGCCTTCCCTTCATGATAGTACTTCCTTAAATGCTCCACATTCTATGGTGTTCTAGTTTCTATAAATCTAGGGCCTCCAAGTAGTATGATCCTCGCCTTTTGGAATTGCTAAATCTTACGGTCCTCCCCAGTTAGGTCCCAACTTTCCATGAGCAGGGTCCTTAGTGGCCAAAGATACCTTTCTTAGGATGAGGTCTCTAATATTGAAGTGTCTTAGCTTCACCAACGCATCATAGTACTTAGTCATCAGATTCTTGTATCATGCCACCATTTGCTCTGTGTCCATTCTTACCTTTTCGATAAGATTATGGATTAGATGGAGTTGTTTTTCATTCTCCTCCTCTTTATAATGGGCCACCCTGTAGCTAGTTAATCCAACTTCCGCTGATATCACTACATCACTTCCATATACTAACATAAAGGGAGTTTCTCTAGTGGGAGTCCTTACTGTCATCCTATATGCCCAAAGGACACTAAGTAATTTATCTGGCCATATCCCTTTTGCCCCCTCAAGATGAGTTTTGATGATTTTCAGCAAGGATCGGTTTACATCTTTAGCTTGTCCGTTGGCATGTGGGTGGGCGGGTGAGGAGTAATGATTCCTAATTCCTAACTGCGTACAGAATTTCCTAAAATGTGTGTTGTCAAACTATCGTCCATTGTTTGAGATGAGTATCTTTGGGATTCCGAAACAGCAAATGATATTCTTCTAGACAAAGCTTTTGACATTCTGCTAAGTGATTTTTGCCAAGGACTCCGCTTCCACTCATTTGGTGAAATAATGAATCCCCACTACTAAGAACTTTATCTATTTCGTCCCTATGGGAAAGGGACAAAGGATGTCAAGTCCTCATTGGGCGAAAAGCCAAGCAGCCACCATTGGGTTAAGGATGGTCATCTAGGGACTTTGTTGTAGTGTTGACACTTCTCACACACTTTGACATAAGTTTTGGCATCTGCTTGCATAGTCAGCTAGTAATACCCTGCACAGACCATCTTATGGACTAGTGATCTGGCTCTCAAATGGTTTCCACAAGCTTCTTCATGGACGTCTCTCAAGACGTAAAGGGACTCATCTGGAGTCAAACACCTCAAGTATGGCTGAGAAACAGCCCTTTTATACAACACCTCATCCATGAGGACAAACTTCGCAGCCCTTATCCTTAGCTTCCTTGCTTCTTCTGTGTCGTCCGAGAGTACTCTACCTTTGAGGTAAGACACAATTGGGGTGGTCCAGTTGATAACTCCATCTATCTGATTCAATTCTATAATGTCTATGCTTAGGACATACTGGACTTTAACTTGGTCATCGACCATCTTGTCCAAAGATGTCGTCTTGTCTAAGACATCAGCTTCTGTATCCTCCTCCCTTGGTACCTGTTGAAATTGGGCTGTTGTAAAGCCTTTGATACATTGCTTAATTTTTTATAAGTACCTCTTCATTCGTTCTTCTGTGGCTTTGTATGTCTTATTCACTTGACCCATCACCAATGGCAAATCTCCTCGAACGAGGACTGATTCCACCCTGAGTGATTTGACCAATTCCAAACCTTGAAGTAAGGCTTTATACTCAATTTCATTATTGGTTGTTTGGAATTGTAGACAGATAGCATACTCCAAATGATCTCCTTTCGATGATTGTAAAATGATTCCAATTCCTTTTGTATGCTGTATGGATGACCCATCAATATGGACGACCCACTACTTTGCCTCTTGGTCTCCATCTTGCTGATTGTTGGCAAGAGTAAATTCAGTAATGAAGTCTATAAGGAATTGTGCTTTTATTGCTTCTCTTAGCTTATACCGCACATCAAACTCACTAAATTCCATTGCCTACTGGATTAATTGTCCGACGGCTTCTAACTTATTCGTAGCTTTCTTCTATGGGTGATCTGTCAGGACGTTGATTACATGGGCTTGAAAATAAGGTATGAGCTTTCTTGCTGCTATATCTAGTGAAAATGCTAACTTTTCCATTGGTGGATGTCGTCCTTTATCTCCCCTTAATGCTTTGTTAGTGTAGTAGACGAGCTTCTGTATCTTTCCCTCGTCCCTAATCAAAGCTGAACTTACTACATGGGGAGACACTGCTAAGTAGAGATACAACTCTTCTCTTGGTTTGGACAGGCTCAGCAGCAGGGTTAAAGTGAGATAAGTCTTCAAAGGCTCGTTGACACTCGTCCGTCCACTCGAATGCATTCCTTAATATTCTGAAAAATGATAAACATTTGTCAATGGCTTTTGAAACAAACTTGTTAAGGACCGCCACTTGTCCAGTGAGGCTCTAGATGTCTTTAATGTTCTTTGGAGGCTCCATGTTCAGGATTGCTTGGATCTTAATAAGGTTTGCCTCAATGCCTCTTTGCGAAACCATAAAACCAAGGAATTTCCCTGATGCAACTCTGAAATTTCATCTTGTATCGCCTAAGTGTATCAAAGGTCTCTTGAAGGTCGTCTAGATGTTGCATTTCCTCTGCACTCTTCACTAGCATATCATCCACATGTACCTTAATGTTTCGTCCAATCTATGGATGAAACATGTGGTTGACTAACCTCTGATATGTGGCTTCTGCATTTTTCAACCCGAACGACATAACTTTATAACAAAACAAACCTTGGCTTTTGATGAAGGATGTCTTCTCCTGGTCTACCTCGTCCATCTTGATCTGATTGTACCTCGATAACGCGTCCATAAAACTCAACAGTTGATGTCCAGCTATTGAATCTACCAACTGATTAATACGTGGAAGATGATAACTATTTTTAGGGCATGCCTTGTTTAAATCTATGAAATCTACACACATCCTCCATTTGCCATTAGTCTTCTTGACTATCACTACATTAGCTAACTAGTCAAGGTAGTTGACTTCACGAATGAATTCCGCGATGATTAACTTATGAACTTCTTCTTTGATGACATTGTCTCATTCTGGGGTAAACACTCTCTTTTTCTAATAAACAGGTTTGTAAGATGAAGATATATTTAGACGATGGGTGATCACTCTTGGATCAATCCCAAGCATGTCTTCATGGCTCCAAGTGAAAATGTTTGTGCTTCGTCTAAGGAATTTCACAAGATCTTGCTTCGTCTCTTCCTTCATACTTGTCCCAACCCTGGTAAAGTTCTCCAAGTTTGACTTGTCTAGCAGCACATCTTTTAACACTTCAATCAGTTCAGCTAGCACTCTCATTTCTTCAATATTTATCATTTGCATTTGCTCGTCCATGGCCAGCATTGCTAAGTGACATTCTCTAACAGCTAGCTAATTTTCTTGTACTTCTCCAATGCCATACTCTGTTGGGAACTTGACAAATAGGTGGTAAGTGGACGTTACAACTCTCCAACTATTCAGAGTTGATCGTCCAATGATGGCATTATATGAAGACAAACAATCCAGAACAAGGAAATTTAATTCCTTATTGATTTGTCGTGCATAAAAGCCAACCATGATTGGTAGGGAGATTGTACCTAATGGTAGAACCTTCATTCCTCCAAACTCGATCAATGGTACATTCACTAGACAAAGTAACTCCTTGTTGGTCCTCACTTGTTGAAAGGCTAGATAATAAAGGATGTTTGTTGAACTTTCATTGTCTACTAACACCCTTCTGGTCGTATAATTTGCAATTGTCAAAGTGATGATAATCGCATCGTCATGAGGATAGTGCAATCGTTTGGCTCGTCTTCTCTAATCATCCTTGGTGGTCGTCTAGACAGTTGAACGTTTTGGACAAACCATAAATAGGTCTTCTAAGCTTTGGACGAGCTTCCTATAGACATGCCCCCTATAGTCATCTTTATTTCTCCAAACGATGGACGTACTGGTTCCTCTGCTTTGCCTTTCATTGGTTGGCTCTCATCCTTATTATCTCGTCAAAGCAATTTTCCTTGTTTGATAAGAACTTCAATCTGTGCTTCAAGTGATAACATTCGTCTGTATCATGCCCATGGTCACGATGAAAGTGACAATGCTTGCTTTTATTCCTCTTGCTAAGATCTCCCTTCATTCTTTCTGGCCACTTCAAAGATGGATCATCCTTTATCTGCATCAACACCTGATCAAGTGAAGTATTCAGAGAAGTGTAATTGGAATATCGTCCTGAGGACGACCCTGCCTTCTTGCCATCCCGGTCTCTTTTCTCCCCCACTTTGGCTTTCTTTGGACGAGGACCTTGTTCCGGGTGGTGCACATAACTATTCTCTAGTCGTTCACCTTTCTTTTTCTTCTTAGCAATAATGGCGTCCTCTGCATTCATAAAGCTTTGGGCTAAATATATCAACTCAGTCATCGTCTGTGGCTCCCTATCATATAGGTTATGAATGAACAAGTCCGAGCTAACTCCATTGTAGAAAGCTGCCAAGAGGATCTTGTCGTCCATCTCATCCACTAATAAGGTTTCTTTGTTGAAACGGCTGATAAATAAGTGTAGACTTTCGTTTTCTCCTTGCTCTATGCTCATCAAATTGGATGAGTAACATTTCTGCCTTTGTCCACCTATTAAGTTGTTAACAAACAACTTACTTAACTCCTAGAAAGAAGTTATAGTGTTTGGCAGTAATTTTTCGAACCACACTCTAGTCAGTCCTTTCAAGGTCATAGGAAAGACTTTGCACATAATTTCATCTGGAACACCTTGTAGATGCATGGTTGTTTTGAATGTGGCAATGTGATCACAAGGGTCGCGTGTCCTGTCGTATGAATCTAGAGTGGGCATTTTGAACTTGGAAGGCAAAGGATGGCTAGTGATGGACGTAGTGAAGGGGGAATCTGTTCTGTGGACGAGGTCATCCACGTGGTTTGCCCTTCTCATGGAATCCTTCATTTCTTCTGTAGCTCTTTTCATTTGGTCCATCTCTCTCTACAAATGCGGTACCCTTCGAGTGACAGTACCCCTAGAATGGTCCCCTTTAGCATTGTTCTCAACACCTTCACATCCTGAGTTTTGGCCTCGTTCTCCACCATGTTGTTGACGTTGCCTGTTAACTTTCCTAGTTAACTCTTGGTTTTGTTGTATCAGTTCTGCCATCGCTGCTACCATGGACTGTAACTGTTGCTGAATAGTTATAGGAGGTGGTGGTGCACAATTTGGGTGACTAAAGGCGTTTCCACTCTCCTGGTGTCCTGGACTAGTCGCCATTAACCTAGTCCAAACCATGCAGCCTTTTTGTCTAGGAAAACTGAAAGTTGATAGAAACTCTCTTACTTTCCCATAAACGACGCCAACTAATAAAAACAGAAACGTTGATAGAAACTCTCTTACTTTCCCACAGACGGCACCAACTGATGAAGCATGAAAATCAGTAGGCTGAAATACTTTGGGCTATGGTAATAGCTGTGTATCTTGAAAAGAAAGAAAGCACTGTCAAAGGTGACTGGTGTGACCTGGCCAAGGACCCTCTGACAGTTAAGTCAGTTTTCTCTTTAAGACACAAGGAAAGAAAATAGTGAATGGTTAGAACTTACCTTGGGTGAATGGATTTTACTCTTTTTATAGAGAGTTAGACGTGGGTCTACTTGTTTGGATCCATTACCATTATGGGTAATGCTAGCGGTTGACAAAGAAAATGGATTGCATGGGGCGTTGTATATGAAATTTCTTCCACGTATCATGCAATGTGTCGTATTCTACTCATGTGAATCTAATGGAGGATTTTCTACATAACTCACTTAGTATAATTCATTCATCCATGTACATGTCGTCTGTAGATATACTCGTCTATGGAGAGTTCTATTCATGGCATGACTTGGTTGTCTATGGACGAGTTCTTTTATGTGTTCTCGTTCTTGGACGAGCTGATATAACTTCTTCTTTGTTTTGGATGACTACGCAAGGATGAACAACACTTAGTGCTTATCCTCATCAGCCATGTTTTGTATATGTGGCTATAAGTCATCCTTAAAATTTAAAAAATATATATATAAATAAATATTATTTGGCTGAACCTATAGCTGCATTTTTTAAACGTAGCTATAGGCCCTATCCAAAAAAAAAAAATGCGGCTAAAAACACTTACAAACGCGGCTATAGACTTAACTTATAGTCACGTTTTAAAAACACAGCTATAGGTCAGCTGAAAATCGTAGAAACAAAACCCTCTTAACAACAAACAAAACTAGAACAAGCTACACCTATACAAAAAACACTTGATGAGAATCAAAGATAGATATATGAACCCTCACAAGCATATATAGAAGGAATGAAGGATACATCCAATACAGAGGTCTTTACTCCTAAATGCTGATAATGTCCACAAATCTAAGGGTCATTGGAAAGTTGAGGGTTGATGAGAATGAGGAAGTCAATTCGACATTGGAAACAACAAAAATTGTCATTTGACCCTTTTCTTTTTAGGGGGGGGGGAGAAGTCATTTGACATTAGAGTTTTTGAAATGTGATATTTTTTATTTTTTGGGTTTAAATGTTTTATCTTACCTTTTTAACACAAATGACTTCTCCTATTTGAATTCCAACACCTCTCCATATACCTCTACATAAGAGTTAGATAAAAAAAAAAAAAAAAACAAGAGCTGAAATAAAGAATTAGGACACAATCTCTATCTCACTTTTAAACATTATGATACTAAGCTCAAGATAATTTTTTTTTTTTTAAAGTCTCATTACAAGTGCAAAGCGCGTGTAATAAGGCAAGTGAAACAACATGGGTTTAATTATAACACTCATATACTTTCAGGTTTAATTTTTTATTTGTGAAATATATGATTTAATTGAAACCACATTTATTTATACTACTGTTTAAGTACTGGACATTTTTTTAGTTCCAAATACTCTTACAACCTACGTTTAACTAGGGGCAAAACTTGGTAAAAATGCTTCTTTAGCTTTTGCATAAAACACTATCTACAAAACAAGACCACACTCCTAATACACTTATGTTGGTTTTCAAAACTAAAGGGTAATGTGGCAAAAATACATCTGTAACTTCCACGTACAATATTGTCTACAAAATAGAACCACTTTTTTGTTGGTTTTCAAAATTTAAGGATAACTTGGTAAAAATATATCCTTTTTTTTTTTTTTACAAATTTTGTAGTAGACGACCCATTAACTCCTTAACTGAAGTTGTCATTCATCATTTTTATTTTTGTTTTTGTTTTTGTTTTTTATAACCCCACGTTTTAGGGTATTGGATATATACAAAAATTATCCTTATTTTTCTATCTTTATCACTACTTTTTGGGTAACTGTCTTTCTACTTTTCTTCTTCTTCTTCTTTCTTTATTTTTATTTTTCTACTTTTCTTCTTCTTCTTCTTTCTTTATTTTTATTTTTATTTTTATTTTTATTTTTATTTTTTGTTTTTCCACTTTTCAAAGTAAAATGTTTGAATAATTATCATTTGTTTTTCCAATTTTCAAAGTAAAACTGGTTATCTTTATTACTCCATGGTATACACTTCCAAGTTTGCAGTTTGCCTCTTTTAATAAAATAGTCAATCTTTCCCTTCGTCTCTGAATGGTGCAATTGAAAAGATGGGATGGACCATGCGATTACATGTAAGAGTGTTTTATGCAGTTTTATGGTAGTGCTTACATTTACTTCAATTCCTCCAACTTTATCCAATATTGTTCTATGATCTCACGTTTTGATTCAATGTGGTTCTTAGGAATGTTTGCTTGATTTGGTAAAGTTATAGCTTTGGTGTAATTAGGTCTTATATTATTATTTTTTGTCTTCTCTCATTTTTATTTATTTATTTATTTTTATTTGGTCATAAGTGTTTAATATATATTTATATATTTTTTCAAAATAATTTCAATCGCGTCTACTCTAATAATAGTTGTTTATCGTCAGACTAAAATACCAATTAGTTTTTTGTTTTAATATTTTCTCTAATTGTTTCACTTTGCAAGAGTGTTTTTTTTTTTTTTCTTTTTTAATCACATAAAAACAACCCAAAGGGCCCAAACCCATATGGGCCATTGCCAAGCCCAGGAAACCCTAGCTAGAAAAAGGTTATCACAATGCACCTTTTCTGTTCTCTAAAACCCGAGCACCACGCCAACGCAGTTGACGGTTGAAGAAGCCGTTCTGAAAAAACTAAGACCCCCCACTAAAAATAAATAAATAAATAAATAAAAATAGCCCAACAGAATAAGAAAAATGGGGGAATCTGAGAATCGAAGCCACCTGGAAAAGACCTTGGAGCCCTTTTACCAAAGAGCTTCTGAATCTGAGGTTGGTTTCTTCTATTTTCATTTCTTTTTTTTTCTTTTTTTTTTAAACTTTTCTTGATGAATTCCAATGGTTTTTTCTTTCTCTATATCTGAAGATGTTTGTGATAAGTCACTATTTCTGATTATATGTTTCATGATTCTGGGCTTTATTTACTTTTTTATGGTATGGGTTTTTTTAATTAATTAATTAATTAATTAAAATTTTTTTTTTTTAATTTTACAACCTTTATGTCTTTGTGTTGGCTTATATGAATGTAGATTGAAACATGTTTGAGTAGTTTGGAATTAAACTTGCGATTGGTTGGACTCAAACTTGGGCATTTTTTATATATGCTCTCTCTTCTTATGTTTTTGTTTTTGAAATTAAAAAAAAAAAAGGTTTTTTTTATCACATTGTTTCTCATAAAGGTTGTATGTGGTGAGAGATGAATTGCTTGGATTTTTGATGGCTATTGGAAGCCTCATTACAAGACTACAAAAAAGTATATCTTCTTTTCATTTAGAATTGCTTGCAGGTTGAAAATCACATTGTTTGGGCATAAATTTTTATGCCCACAAGAACAATTTGATTTCCATAAGAGCAAGAATCAGTGAACGTGTTTATAACTTACCCATTTTAAAAAAAAAAAAAAAAAAAAAGGGTTTGGCTTGGCTCTAGTTCTCACTGGAGGTGACACTAGCTAGCACAACGTGTATCCTAAAATGGTCATGTGTCGGCCCAATATCCCGTCCAGTGTGGAAGATCACTGGATGGAAGTTTTTCCCTTAAAAAAAAATGCTTTTCAGGAACCTGCTGCAGGTGTCCCAAATGTGTTCCCATTCAACCCAATTTTAAAATTAATTGTATAAAAAAATGACTTCATATGGCTTCTTTTTTTTTTTTTGCACTTTATATCTTAGATGCAATTCATTTAGTAAAAAAATATTTATGTTTCTAATGTAAATAACATAGTTTTGTTTTTCCCCTTTCCAATTTATGCTGGAATTTTGCTAACTAGCTGGTTTTTATATAATAGGAACGCTTGTCCAGACTAGAAGCTGCCCTTACAAATAAGAAGGGTAGGTCCCAAGGCACTCTACAGAACCGATGAAATTTCCAAGCTACCAAATTTGGTCCTAACTATTTTTTATCTATGTGTCCATACTTGTTCAGGTGCTAAAAATGAGGACCATTTGAAATTGATAAGTGAACTTCAGTCAAAGCTTGAAGAGGCTAATGCAGAGTTGGTTTCAGAACGAGCAAAGGTTCTACCAATTTCTATTGTGTTCTCTTCAAATTTGGATAGTATCAAAGAGAGCTTAAATATTTTTACTTGTGACTTGCAGGCGCAAAAGCTTGCTGTGGAAAATGCAAAACTCCAATATCGTATAACCCATCTTGTTAAGGCAGCAAAGGAGGCTGATCTCAAGTTGGAGCAAATGGAGCAAGTGAGTTTTAGTAATTTCTCAACCTCCTTTCACACTATTAACGGATAATTACTAAAAGATATACATTGTCTATAGGTGTATTAAAGTTATTGGAAACTTACAACGTGTTTTTGGCGGGTAGTTTCCGAAAAATGGATTGCTTGGGACTGTTTCTCTCTTTGCATTTTTGGATGTAATGTTCTTGCATTTTTGGATGTAATACCCTTTTTGGTTACAAAGGAGACATTTCTACTTTTTTTTTCCCTCCTCTCCGAAGTAGCTTTCAGAGCATAGAGAAGAGTGGTTTAACAGAAGATGAGTGACATTACACACGAAAAATTGATTTTGCTGTGTTAATAAAACCAAAGTATAATAACAATCAATTTTCAAAGGAAACTTACCTCGCTTGCAAGGTGTTTTATTTATTTTTTTAATGGCAAGAAACAAAGCTAGGTTTTCGTTTGTAAGATTTAAGGTTTAAAACTCATAAAGGTGATATACGGGTGCCCATTCTCCTTGAAGGTTGAAGGTCGAAGGGTAAAGGCTTTTGGAATTTATATTCAACTTTCAAAGGCAAGAAATTGTGTTGATATTTTTGGGGGGTTTGTTTTCAACTCTATTACTATATCATTAATACTATTGGCAATTGCAATGGGGAAAGGATTGTATCTCAAATTTTAGCTTATTTTAAACCCTTTATGCAGTTAGGTGGCTTGTTTTAATGAATGATATGTGAAATAATTGATTAGGTGCGTGTAATTTCTTTTGTTTAGGTATTGACAGGGAAGCTGGATGCCTCAAAGTTGGAGGATTCTAAGATTTTGAGCTGAGAGAGACAAATTTATGGCACTTCTATGAGTAGATTGTGAGCTGAAAGGACAACTTGTGGTACATTATATTTTAGAATGTTAATATGATGCCCCCTTTTATCATTTAATGATTTTCTCGATATAGAAGTGATCTAATATGCACCTCTGCGGGTTGCCATCTATAAAATATGGTGGTTGTGATCTTACACAACATACATAGATTTGTCAATGTACTTGCAAATGCCTTAGAGGAACGTTCTCTAATTTTGGATTATGGTGCCCTTTTCTCTGGGTTTCGGTAAAGCTGAACACGTTCAATTTCTTGTACTTGTTCATTGTCCCCCATCTCAAGGAGCTTGCTCTTTGTCCGGACTGAAAAGTGTTTGTAAAAATAGTGAACTTTTTTTATGGCTCTATTCTATTACCTTATATGGATAAAATAAATGCAAGAAATTATTGTGTTTTACTTATATCTAACTAGAAAACTCTAAATCAATTAAGAGTTTCAGACCCTTTGTTGATAGTGTATGACTAAATGGGGATTTGGGGCTGTGCTTAAGTGGGTTAAGATCATGGAATACTTACAAGTTACAGGACAACTCGTTTGAAAAACTTTTGGTTCTCTAAAAGAATTAAATTTTTAAGTCCCCAAAACATCAGAAACCTTAACTGGAACTGCTTATTACCAAAAAAAAAAAAAAAAAATTATATATATATATATATATATAATTTGCATGGTTCTGTATTTGTGGGCGAGTGAGAGACATAACTAAAACATTATTAATGCGACTGCAAGATGCATAGCAATTTCAAAGGCAACTAGGAAAATAACAGATTAAACGATAATGAAATTTCAGAGTTATGTTGTAAGCGCCTTTTTAAAAAAAAATTGTTTGGCATAATTATATTTCAACTCAATTCCAAGCGTTGGTTGGGCAACATGAAACCATATTTATTTATGAATTTATTGTTTTCTTTACCCCTCTGGCTAGAAAGCACATCGTTAATGCTATAGAAACAACCTTTTTCTCAACAAATTTTACAATTACTGGGCTAGGATTCACCACTTTTTCTTTGTCACTCAATAGTTCTACTCAACAATTGTGAAATTTATTGTGAAAAAAGTTGTCATAAACTGCTAAAAAAAGCCTTATTTTGCCCAACCAGCTAATGAGATTTCTCAAACACGGCCAGGATTTTTTGTAAACAAAATGGCATAAACTTCAATTGAAATGTGATTACAAATATAAACATGTTTTCACCAGCTCATCATGTACTCAATTTCAAGATGTGCCACAAGTTCATAAGCCATAAGATTGATGGAAAATTTGACATCCTGTTACAGTTGGGATATTATCGTCGTCATCAAAGGTATATCTTTGTGAGACATGAAACATAATTTCATGAAATCTAAACTAAACTTAAAAATAAAAAATAAAAACTATACCATATTTTCTTTTCTTCTTTTCCCCTTTCTTTGAGTTCCTACTGTGGATGATGAAGATATACCTCAAGAGTCTTTAAGTAGAAAAATGGAACCATTCAAACTCCATGGAACATCAGACAATCAAAAAGAAGGCACCTATAGAAACAAGGAAATGAAGCAGATGACCAATATGTACACCCACTCATATAATCAGCAACAACCCAGTCTTTCTGCTAACAGTTCAATCAGTACTTGTTTTTTAAGCTTATGATACTTTGTCATATTCTGTTCCTTTGCAATGCGCTTCAGTTCGTTTAGTGACAAATCCATCAAGTTCACTAATTTTGGCACCCAGGCCTCTGTATGGGAGTCATTCGAGGAGTAGGACTTGATGTTCTGAAGATTTTCCTTACTTCCATCATCAGCTGCATTCCCAGGCAAGTTTGAGAGGTCCTTATGAACATTTGAATCTTCAATCTTCAGAGTCATTGGCAAATTTGAAGTTTTCTTTCTTTTCTTCTGTGACCCTGAAATTGAAATTTTGCTGTCATCAGGAGCAACACTAGACTTTTTGGCTTCACACTGGCCAGGCTGAACTAATCCCTCAATGACCTTCTCATTATGAGACTGATTTAAAATGACAATGTCGGTGCTGACTCCAGATTTTCTTTGGGTCTTGGATTTTGCAGTAGAAAAAATTGATTTAAGTTCAACGGATGAGAAAGCTGGTCCTTTGATCCATGGTCCATCTGACTCAATTTTCCTCTTCATAAGCTTCGGTGGCTTCAGAGGCAAATTTAAAATTGGTCTCTTTCCATTAGAAGCAACTTCAACCTTCTGATTGTCTTCTGCTTGTGATTTCCTCCCCTCTAACTGTTGCAGCTCGGTTGCTTCTTGCTTCCTTTGATCTGGCATCTCAGAAATTGAAGTTAAGGAAAAGAGTCCAGTTTCTTTAACTTTCACTCTTAGTGGAGGGATTTTCCTCTTGCATTCTGCCTTTGCAGATGATTCTGAAGCATCAACTTTGTCAGTTGGAGCAATCTTTGATCCTTTGCCACACCCTTTACGTGCAAATTTCACTGCCAAGTCACTTAGCTTTACTTCTAAATCAGGATTCCCACTTCCTGCTTGTCTGAAAGTGCCTATTTCAGAATCAGAATCATTTTCCCTTCTATTGAACCCAGTTGCATGTCTAGATGCCTCTGCACTACTCCCTTTAACAATAGCATTTGCAGGCTGCTCAATGGTTTAAAAAGATATTAACAGTAAAAATAAATAGCTGTATAAGCAAGTGAAAAGAATTAAGTTGAACTTTAACTTGTGATCTCACAAGTTTCCTCTCTCTCTATCTCTCTCTCTCTTTTCCGTTTTCTTTCTATCTCATTCAATTCATAAGATTTGATCCTTAAACTTGCCCCAACATCATTCAACCCCTTCTCTACTTGAAACAAGGCCCAAGGGTGTATAATATCTCAGTTTGTATTAACTATATACTAATCAATTGATTCAAATTAAGGGAAGAAAAGAGCTTCTAGTACCTCATCTGTTTTTGGAACATTTCCCTTGCCTTCAGGACTCGAAGATGAATTTAAGGTTTTATTTTTGTCAGCAGCAGTAGAATCATATTGTCTGACTTCTTCATTTCCACTAACATTCAAGTCACTTATACCAAAGGAGAAGCCAGCTGCATCTTTAACCGCATCAGAGCTAGAATCCTTCCCAATAGTTATTGCAGGCTATTCATGTAAGAGGGAAAGACAGGAAAAAAAGAATTAGGATTGACTAAGGACACTTTAACACTAGGACCACCTAATCTCAGTCTCAGTGTAGTAACCCAATGATTAAAGCTAAAGGTTCCACCAAGTCATCAAATAGTAAATGGGTGGAGTGGTGTCAAGGAAAGTCTTATGTCCAGACTTGCTATAAAAAGATGGGAGAGAGAGGGAAGGGGTGTCACAGAGAGAGAGAGAGAGAGAGAGAGAATAGGCACAGGTAAAAAAAGAGCACAAAAGAGATGGGGCAATACCTTGACCTTTTCACCATGATCTGTTCTCTTTTCTTCAGGCTTGGATGATGAGCCTAAAATAATATCATCTGCTTTTGGACTGGAATTGTGATCGCTCAACATTTTCTTTTTGTTGGAGTGGCCAACTGCATACGGTGAAACATTTTTACTTGAATTTTTCATTACAGTTTTTGCAGGCTGACCATTGACAACAAAAAAGGAGAGAGGGAAGGGGTGTTAGAGAGAGAGAGAGAGAAGACATGGGCAAAGGTAAACGGAGATTAGAACAAGGGGGCAGTACCTTGACCTTTTCACCATGACGTGTTCTCTTTTTGTCAGGCTTGAATGATGAGCCTAAAATAATATCATCTGCCATAGGAGTGAAATTGTGTTCTTCAACTTCCCCATTCTTGATTTTCAAATTGGAATCGCTCAACATTTTCTTCTTGTTGGAGTGACCAATTGCATGAGGTGAAACATTTTTCCTTGAATTTTTCACTGCAATTTCCGCAGGCTGACCATTGACAACAAAGAGAGAGAGAGAGAGGGAACGGGTGAGATAGAGAGAGGACATGGGCACAGGTAAACTAAGAGCAGAACAACACAAGGACAGTACCTTTGCATTTTCACCATGATCTGTTCTCTTTTCGTCAAGCTTGGATGATGAATCTAAAATGATATCATAAACCGTAGGAGTGGAATTGTGTTCCACAACTTCCTCACTCTTGTTTTTCAAATTGGAATCACTCAACATTTTCTTCTTGTTGGAGTGGCCAATTGCATGTGGCAAAACATTGTTACCCTTGACCTTTTCACCATGATCTGTTCTCTTTTTGGTAGGCTTGGATGATGAGCCTAAAATAATATCATCTGCTGTTGGACCTGAATTGTAATCACTGTTCTTGTTGGAGTGACCAATTGCATGCGGTGAAACATTTTTACTTGAATTTTCCATTGCAATTTCCACAGGCTAACCATTGACAACAAAAAGAGAGAGAGGGAAGGGGTGTTAGAGAGAGAGAGAGAGAGAGGACATGGGCACAGGTAAACTAAGAGCAGAGCAACATGGGGGCAGTACCTTTACCTTTTCACCATGATCTGTTCTCTTTTCGTCAGGCTTGGATGATGAACCTAAAATAATATCATATGCCGTAGGAGTGGAATTGTGTTCTTCAACTCCCTCACTCTTGATTTTCAAATTGGAATCACTCAATGTTTTCTTCTTGTTAGACTGGCCAATTGCATGTGGCAAAACATTGTTAATTGATTTTTTTATTGCAATTTCTGCAGGCTGACCATTGACAACAATGAGAGAGAAGGAAGGGATATCAAAGAGAGAGAGCACATAGGCACATGTACAGCGAATAGAGAGAGGAGGCAGTACCTTAGTGACCTTTTCACCATGATCTGTTCTCTGTTTTTCAGGCTTGGGTGATGAGCCTAAAATAATATCATCTACCATAGGAGTGAAATTGTGTTCTTTAACTTCCTCACTTTTGATTTTCAAATTGTAATCGCTCAACATTTTCTTCTTGTTGGAGTGGCCAGTTGCATGTGGCAAAACATCGTTACTTGAATTTCTTATTGCTATTTCTGCAGGCTGACAATTGACAAAAAAATGAGAGAGCAGGAAGGGGTGTCAAAGAGGAGAGAAAGCACATAGGTACATGTACAGATAATAGAGAGAGGAGGCAGTACATTCTTAGCCTTCACACCATGATCTGTTCTCTTTTTGTCAGGCTTGGATGATGAGCCTAAATTATTATCATCTGCTGTAGGACTGGAATTGTGTTCTTCAACCTCCTCACTTATGATTTCCAGAATGGAATCACTCAACATTTCCATGTCAGAGTGGCCAATTTCATGCAGCAAAACACTTTTACTTGAATTTTCTATTTCAATCTCTACAGGCTGACCATTGACAACATAAAGAGAGAGAGGGAAGGGGTGTCAAAAAGAGAGAGAGAGAGAGAGAGAGAGAGAGAGAGAGAGCATATAGGCACAGGTAAACTAAGAGCAGAAGAGGGAGGGGGAAGCACCTTGACCTTTTCATCGTTATCTGTTCTGTTTTTGTCAGGCATGGATGATGAGCCTAAAATTTTCTCATCTGCTGTAGTAGTGAAATTGTGTTCTTCAATCTTCTCACTGGGGATTTTCAAATTGGAGTCGCTCAACATTTCCCTCTTTTTGTGTGCAATTGGCAAAACATTTTTACTTGAATTTTTTATTGCAATTTCTGCAGGCTGACCATTGACAACAAAAAGAACTCACAACAAGCACTGATGCCACAATCCAAATAGAAGACTGGTTTGTGAAAATAATCTACATAAAATTTTGGGGGATGGGAGAATCTGCAAATTAGTATCGTCAAATTTGGTTTCAGAGCAAGTTAAAAAGACAAACAAATGAGATGAAAACATTATGTTGCTGCTGACAACCAATAACAATACTTATGTTCTAGTTTGAATTCTATATTACAGACAATTAGGATATTCAAGATCTGATCACTTCTCTAATATTCAAAGATATTTTGAATAATATTAACAAAAATATGAACTCCTTACTATACTTTCTTTGCTACCCATCCCTTAATATGATACACAGCCTAAACAGCAATTCAACAACTCAAACCCACTGGTATCAACATATACTCCACATTATCTCATTGCACTGCAGCCAACTAATGAGGGACAATATGGTCCCCAATTTCTATAAGCAGTATATTTTCATAAGCATATTTTCTTGAAGCAAAATAACAGAGCAGGCAGAATATTAAGGAAAACATAATGAGAAATTTTCTACTCAAACCTGCTCATCTTTCTTTTGGAAACAATTTCTGAGTAGAGCCTTCACTATTTCGTGTACTCCCTCAGCAGGTCCTCTATGCATTAGCAACTGAACCTCAACATCATTCTCATTGGTATTTTTCAAACTCCTTATTGAAATGTCAAGGTAATTAATCTTTTCTGTCAAAGCATTACAGCATAATTCAGACCATTCTTCATCTTCTCCCCAGGCTAATTCACTTTGAAGGGATACAAGATCTTTTTCAAGTTCATGAATCGCACCATCTGCCTTAGTGATCAAAATCCCCAACACTTGTACACAAGATTTCTCATTCAAAGCATCTTCTTCTATAACATCTACAACCACAGGAAATGATTAGCGCAGATGTAGG
This sequence comes from Quercus suber, assembly GCF_002906115.3. Classification (NCBI taxonomy): domain Eukaryota; kingdom Viridiplantae; phylum Streptophyta; class Magnoliopsida; order Fagales; family Fagaceae; genus Quercus; species Quercus suber. The sequence goes on from NW_027069995.1 coordinate 455,558, forward strand.
TGAAACATGGATTTAATAAGAAAAAACACCAATAAGAATGCAGAGATGAGAAGAAACATAAATATACCATATCCATAACCAAAGTAAAAGTCGCACTGCCATCCAGATTGCATGCTATAACTAATTTCTTGATCAACTGAAAAGTAATTATCCAAATTCAACATATATTACAACAAAAATTTACATATCCAATATGATGTATTACTTCAAGAGTTCAATCTGAAACAATAGTTATACAAAATCAAAAAGTAAACTTGACTGTGGAGGTTTTGTAAACCTGGTTGATATGACGAGCCCCATAGGTCGAAAACCATGATTTTCAAGAACCTTATCCTGAAATGCAAATAATGATAACATTGTGATTCACCCATTAATACAAGAGAATTTCAAATATTTGAGTGAAATATGGAGGTTTCAGAATGAATTATAGGACCTCCATAATAATTTACAAAAATTGGTCTAAGGATACACTAGCTTCTTAATAGTATGGGAAACAATATTTCATACCAAAATTGACCAAATCTGCTCAACCCAGGATTACAAAAATTTCCACAATCAGGTCAAGAAACTCAGTAGCTTAATAAACAATTTTTTTTTCAACCACGTATATTAGCACACTATTTTAACACCTGAAGACGAATACTTGAACTGTGTATTAAGCAAATATTGATAAAAGACAAACGGCAAATACTCTACCAAAAAATCAGATTAATTAGAGTCCAGGGTAATACAATTAGTGGGATTTAGGCAAAAGCTATTTACTTGATGAGAAGACTAAAGCCCTGAAAAAAAAAATTCATAAGAAGAACCCAGCGAAATAGTCTTTTGAGCAAAAATTTAAATCAATCTAGCATCCTATACAATTAGAAAATTAACAAGCAAGCAAACTATCTCTTCCTCAACAAAGGAGTAAGAAAAACTTGGGCAATGTGTAAAGCATATATTGATCAAGATCAAATTCTTAAGCAATAACCCAAATAAATTAGTTTCAGGGTAATTCAACTAGTGGGAGTCACACAAAAAAAGTTAATTTCTTGAAGAGTAGAGTAAAATTCTGAACAAAGTGGTCATACAAGCAATAATCCAAATCAAGCTTGTACTGAAAAATAAGCAATAATAACAATATTAAGCCATAATAAATATTCATAGGAAACAATTGATCAAAATTAACAGAAATCTCCAACAATAACAGCAAATAAATACTTAATTAGTCAATTCTATCATTTTTCTAAAGCTGAAGTGACTTACAAGTATTATGATCAACGAAGAAGCACTCCAACTCCAAGACCATAACTTTTTCAATTAATTTGAAGCATTCAAAGAAATGAAAGTTCACAAATTAACAATTTTTTTTTTTTTTGGTGTTCAACGTTTAAAATAAATAATCCAAATCAAGCTTGTACTGAAAAATAAGCAATAATAACAATATTAAGCCATAATAAATATTCATAGGAAACAATTGATCAAAATTAACAGAAATCTCCAACAATAACAGCAAATAAATACTTAATTAGTCAATTCTATCATTTTTCTAAAGCTGAAGTGACTTACAAGTATTATGATCAACGAAGAAGCACTCCAACTCCAAGACCATAACTTTTTCAATTAATTTGAAGCATTCAAAGAAATGAAAGTTCACAAATTAACAATTTTTTTTTTTTTTTGGTGTTCAACGTTTAAAATGAATCCTTTGATAGAAAAAATAGCTTCTTCTTTTTATCTCGGGTACCAAACAAAGTCCACTGAATACAAAATGTACTTTTCTTTCCTTTTCCTTTTTTCTCGAATACCACACACACACACACACACACAAAATTATATGATTATATATATTAATATATATATATATATATATACCTCAGGTTTGAGTTTTCTGTGACAGAAACTCTACTTGAGTTTCTAGGGTTTCAGAATCTCTATTTTAGAGAAAGAAAGTGTTATGAGTTTTTTGTTTTTTAGAGAGAGAAAATCTGTAACTGAGAGTGAGTGAGAGTGACTGAGTGAGAGTGAGAGCTGGGTGGGTATATATAGGAAATTAAATGGCTTGTTGAAGGCAATATGGTCAAATGATTTTTTTGTAGTGGCGGGTTAACTAGTCTGGAATTTGTTATGTCTGTTTTATGTTTTAAGTATAGTGGAGAAGTTTTGGTGGGCCCTTACCATTAAGAGATTAATAAATTTTTGGATAATTATTATTTTAAACCTCATGATTTATGAGTATAATAAATTTAACCCCTATGTTTTAACTCATATTCAATTCTAAACCTCATGGAAACGGTTTTTTTTTTTTTAAATAAAAATAAAAAGGGTTTATTTTGCAATTTGTTATATCTTTTGAAATGTAAGGTTTAAAAAGTAATTTATCATGGATTCTGTTGGATCTTTAGTGTACATGACGAAACAGCTCTCAACAATTTTATCTAGTTGAACTTTTTACACCTATTCAGAATCAAGATTAGGGAGGAAAAAGAAAGGTATTAAAAAGTAAGTAAACTGCCGCATGCAGTTCTGGTTGTGGCGTGTGAGTTTAAGATTTATCGGAGAAAAAATAGACGAAAAAGAAGATAAGTTAGAGCACTTTTATTACATTAGCTTTAAGGATAATGCAGTTGACATTACAAATATTAAATTCGAACCCATAATTCCATCAATTTCAATTTCTCTTAGAAAAGAAAAGATTGTTTATACTTCATTAAAAAGTATAACTATGTGTTTGAGTTTAATTAAAGAATTGAATATACATACCTTGGTTTTACTCTACAATTAAGAAATTTAATTAATATATGCTTGATGTAACACAAATTGTAACCATTGTCATATGAGTTTGTAAGCATTTCTCAATAAAAACTCATAATCACTTCAAAATTTTTCGAGTAAAAAAAGTAATTAAAATTTTGTACTAATAACTATACTATTTTCTATTTATATATATATATATATATATATATTATTACACGTTTCCTCAAGTGGGGAGTAAAGTTCAAATTTTAGAGAAAGAAAGTGTTATGAGTTTTTTGTTTTTTAGAGAGAGAAAATCTGTAACTGAGAGTGAGTGAGAGTGACTGAGTGAGAGTGAGAGCTGGGTGGGTATATATAGGAAATTAAATGGCTTGTTGAGGGCAATATGGTCAAATGATTTTTTTTGTAGTGGCGGGTTAACTAGTCTGGAATTTGTTATGTCTGTTTTATGTTTTAAGTATAGTGGAGAAGTTTTGGTGGGCCCTTACCATTAAGAGATTAATAAATTTTTGGATAATTATTATTTTAAACCTCATGATTTATGAGTATAATAAATTTAACCCCTATGTTTTAACTCATATTCAATTCTAAACCTCATGGAAACGGTTTTTTTTTTTTTTTTAAATAAAAATAAAAAGGGTTTATTTTGCAATTTGTTATATCTTTTGAAATGTAAGGTTTAAAAAGTAATTTATCATGGATTCTGTTGGATCTTTAGTGTACATGACGAAACAACTCTCAACAATTTTATCTAGTTGAACTTTTTACACCTATTCAGAATCAAGATTAGGGAGGAAAAAGAAAGGTATTAAAAAGTAAGTAAACTGTTGCATGCAGTTCTGGTTGTGGCGTGTGAGTTTAAGATTTATCGGAGAAAAAATAGACGAAAAAGAAGATAAGTTAGAGCACTTTTATTACATTAGCTTTAAGGATAATGTAGTTGACATTACAAATATTAAATTTGAACCCATAATTCCATCAATTTCAATTTCTCTTAGAAAAGAAAAGATTGTTTATACTTCATTAAAAAGTATAACTGTGTTTGAGTTTAATTAAAGAATTGAATATACATACCTTGGTTTTACTCTACAATTAAGAAATTTAATTAATATATGCTTGATGTAACACAAATTGTAACCATTGTCATATGAGTTTGTAAGCATTTCTCAATAAAAACTCATAATCACTTCAAAAATTTTCGAGTAAAAAAAGTAATTAAAATTTTGTACTAATAACTATACTATTTTCTATTTATATATATATATATATATATATTATTACACGTTTCCTCAAGTGGGGAGTAAAGTTCAATGAAATTGCTATGAGCTTTGTTATATTTAGTTTATTTACTTTAAAGTGTATTCCCGAAAATGTTAACCTTTTCAGCAAAAAGATAAAATAACTTGTTAACAATGGTTAGCCAGTGCTTTAAGGCCATTTCAGTTGACAGCTTGTGTATTACCAATTTAAGATTGTGTCATATGCAAATTCTTTCTTTTATTTTGTTACATAAGATACAAAATGAAAATGACTGTTCATATTATTCATATAAAATTAAATGCTTTCATAGGTGCAAATAGCTACCTACAATTGTCACTAGCTAGTTTAAGATTAGATCAATAACTTCTTTCTTCATTTTTGTTTTTTCCCTTCCTGTTTTATTAGCTAAGATAGTAAAATAGTAACATGGTCCTCAGCACTTAAATTTTACAAATATAAATTGTTACTTGGAAGGGAAACCATAGCCCACACACTAAACTAAACCCATTACTATACATAAATGCAAGCAAACATCTACACGAAAGGGGCTTAAATACTAACAAAATTTAAATCTGTGAAATCATTTCTACACTCTGGTTACCTTAATAATGCACCCTATGAGAACATATTTCGAAATTAAGACACCATTAATTTTCTTGTCCATTTAGATTAGGAAATGAAAAGTCATAATCCATGATGAACAAGGTACTCTGTATAATGAATTTTCACATTAAAAAATAATGCTTGCTAATCACATGTAATGCTATATTAAAAGAATTGTACAAAGGCATCTCTTTCTTTTTCTTTTTCGTTTTTCTTTTCTCTAAATAAAAAAGATATGGAGGCAACAAATTTGTGGAAAATCTTTGTAGAACACGATCATAGTAGCAATTAGGTATGTAACTTTGGTATTGCCCAACTTGTTTCCCCACATAGTGACCCGCATGGATATAATATTGATTTTCTTGTGGGTTGGGAGGGTTTAACCATTAAGTAGCAGGTTAAGTTGAGTGGCTAGTTGAGTCTTTAAAAACTATCAAGACCTAATTGACTCATATATATTAATGAAAAATGTATAAATATTTTGTTTTTTTTTTTTTTTTTAGAAACAAACACACACACGCACACAAGGGAGAGGAAAAAGGGGTTCTAACATAAATATTTTGTTCTAGTTGGCCTTTTATATAAACACTGAACACACACACACACATATATACATTTCCCTCTATTGTCTTTATCCCATATTATATTTAAGTTTTTTTTCTTCATTATCTCCATAATTTACACAGTTAAAATGAAAAATAAAAATTATACTTTCCCAAACATATTTGTAAACATAAATAATGACATGAATATGGTACTCCTGGCTTAAGACTTGTGTACTTAGATGTACAGAGACATGGTCACTTGGGTAAGTTTGGTAAAATTTCTTGAAATTGGGTTTTTAGAGGAAAAAAAGTGGTTGTTTTAATAATTGTTGAATAAAAATGGGCATCTTAAAAATTTTGGGAGAGTTTGGTAACATTAAGTAAAAAGTGTGGTTTCAATAGTTTGAGTTCGGTCAACACCTACCAAAACCACTCTTTGAGAAGCAAATTACCAAAAAGGATAAAGTATCTTGTAACAGGTTCTAACTTGTTATCTTTTTCCTTAAGAAAAGTAATAATAATTGCTATTTATTATTATTATTATTATTATTATTATTATTGATTTATTGTCAATAATAATAGCTCATTTAATTTTCTCCCGTAATAATGATCTAATTAATAACTACATTTAATGACTTTTAACTATTTTTCCGCATTAATGAACATGCAATAACTCCTTTTTTTTCTTCTTTCTTATCCACTCATGTATCCACATGTGAACCCAGTGATCCATCTCATTTGCCTTAAACTCCTCCATACCTATCAGTACCTCACGATAATATTAAACTCAATTTAGGGGCATATCTATGTAGGTGTTATATTGTAAAATGGAGTCTCTCACTACAATTCTCTAAGAGGGAGAGTCGAGGGGTTGGGAGCGAGAATAGAGAACAAGAATTCTATCTGTGTGCATTGCTTGTTAGTGAAAAGGGTAAAAAGGAGGGTTCAACAAAATGCGAGGGTTATTTAAAAATAACAGTTGAAGAAAACCCAACAAAAATATTAAAAGTTCAATGGGACATAAGTACGATTTTGAAATGCAACTTGCAATGTCCATTAATCAAATGTGCTTATTTTCCCATTAATTGCGTTTTCATTTAGTGACTTATATGATTTTGAGGAAATACAACCTATGAGATTTATCCACAAATGTTAAAATAATTTCTTAATTTAGTATATATGGTGGGCCTTTTTCGCAACTACGAGCTGGGCTACCTCCTGCCACACTATGACTCAGTGGTTTTGGGTAGGGGAGTTAGGACTGGCTTGTTGGTACATGCCCACTATCACACTTTGCTTACTCTCTGTTTTTCTTTTCTTTCTAGTTCCTTTTTTTCCTTTCTAAGTTTTCTACTCTATCTTTCACTCCCCTATTCTATCGTTCCCTGTGCATGGCTGAGGTCTTTTTTATACTGCCTACCATGTCTGGTTTTTACTATTTTACCTTTAAACTGCTTTTGTCCTGGTGTGGGTGTCCTTCCCAGACCACCCACTGGTCTGTCAATTGTCTAGCAATTACCACTTACCTGTGCTGGCCATGCCACATCCTATTCCCAAACAAATAGTCTTATTTTGTTTTCTTGTTCACTGTGGCATTCCCATCTGGATAAGGATGGGGTATTCTCTCTCACTATCCCTCATGGCATACACGTCGTGATTCCAGCTCATCTTTCTCTCTTTTGGGTGGTATGTCATCCTAGCAGGACATTTTCTCCAAAAGAGTTTAAGTGGGAACCCCAGAATAGGCTCTCCCCTTCTCCTCACTGCCAGACCATACCCTCTCTTACCTCTGACCCATGGCCTACCACTCTTGTATTGGTTGGATATAAGTTGGTGGTGCCTAAGCCTTGTGTGTGCTCCACTTCTATGTGTGTCCATGGCTTGTTTTCTGTTCATGCATTTGCCATGACCTAAGGGCTCGTCTGCATATTCTGCTACTTGTTCTCAACCTCTTGTGGCGTGAATGAGTCTTTGAACTTTCATTTTTTACGTCTTACTTCTTTCCTGGGTTGGGCCTTACTTGATTGTGGGCTTTTTCTTCTCTAATTCATTCCTTACCCTCTTTGTGAGTCAGTTAATACTTCTGTCATGCCATCCTGTTATTCCTGTCATGTTGTTATTTAACTTATGCTTACTGGGCCTTTTTTGGGCCTGCTGTGTGCTTTCCTTTTGCTCAATTTCAGTAGCCTAGCATTATCATTGAGCTAGTACTCATCTTTCCCTCCTTTTGGTGGTATACACTTAGTGATTCCAACTCATCTTTCCCTCTTTTAGGTGGCATGTCATCCCAGTAGGACATTTCCCCCAAAAGAGTTTGAACGGAAACCCCAAAATAGGCTCTCCCCTTCTCCCCACTACCAGACCATACCCTCTCTTACCTTTGACCCATGGTCCACCACTCCTGTATTGGTTGGGTATAAGTTGGTGGTGTCTGAGTCTTGTGTGTGCTCCACTTCTATGTGTGTCCATGGTTTATTTGTTGTTCATGCATTTGCCATGACCTGAGGGCTCGTCTGCACATTTTGCTACTTGTTCTCGACCTCTTGTGGCATGAATGAGTCTCTGAGCTTTTATTCTTGTCTTACTTCTTTCCTAGACTGGGCCTTGCTTGATTGTGGGCTTTTCCTTCTCTAATCCATTCCTTACCCTCTTTACGAGTCGGTTAATACTTCTGTCATGCCATCCTATTATTCCTGCCATGCTATTATTTAATTTGTGCTTGCTGGGCCTCTTTTGGGCATGCTGT
>NW_027069995.1:468450-496029 GCF_002906115.3 Quercus suber
TAGGGACAAACCGCCTCCTCATGGTGGCCTTCATTTCCTCCCATGTCTCAATAGGCCTCTCATAGTTTCTCCTTCTGTTCATCACAAGTTGATCCCACCATATAATAGCATAGTCAGTAAACTCAATCACATCTAGTTTTACATTTTTCTCCTCGGAGTAGTTGTGGCACTCAAAGATGAACTCCACCTTCTTATCCCACTCTAAGTACACTTCTGGATCATTTTTTCCTTGAAACGATGGCATCTTCATTTTGATGTTTCCTAGACTTTTATCAGTCCCACCTTGCCATCTTGGATCTCTTCGGAAACCTCTACCACGCCTTTCTCCCTTTAGTGCAAACCTACCCTCATTGTTCAATGAAGCTTGATCCTCTTCATCTTCAAACTCATCGTCATAGTAGTCATCAGAATTATCCACACGCGCACGTCTTTCTTGCCTTCTAGCATTAGGGGCTCTTTGGGAACGCTCCTCACACAAAGAAGCAATAACAGCGTCTTGTCTATCCATCCGATCCCGAATATCATTAAACACCACGTTCATACGTTCAAATTGTTGTTGCATAGCCTGCAACATGATGGATGACTCCTCCCCTCCTGTGTTTGATGCTTCGCCCCTGCAAGACATAATTTTGAAACTACAAAGAAATGTTAGAAATAATTCCTCACAACACTCCCTCACGTGTTTACACTCAAATTATGTCACTCACACTCGTGTCTCACTCTTAAATTGGCTTTTTCCCGATATTAGTCTCACACTCTCTTGCATTTTTCCACTCGTAGCTTCCCCTTTTCAGTTCTGCTTAAACTAATAAACTTGATCAAGAAATTCAACTTGTATTATTTAAACTAATACCAATGGCAAGAAAATATGGCAGAAACACTAAATCAAAGGAAGAGGACAAAAGAAAATAATATTTTGATTTTGAAAGAATTGAAACTACAAACAATTTTTTTTTTCTATTTCTTTTCCAAAGTCTCTTCTTTTTTCTTTTTTTTTTTTCATGCCTTTTTTTTTTTTGGGAGCTTGGTGCACGATTTTAACCTAGTGCACGTCACAAAATAAGAACGAGGAATAAAGAACACAAAAGGAACAAGACAAGATGATAACAGGAAACAAAAGATAAAGGGAAAGAAAACTGATTTTAGAACCTGTGCTCTGATACCAAATGATGTGAACCTCAATCGACACGCTTTGAGACCCAACAAAAATATTGGAATACTTGCTCAAGAAAGCTAAAATTCAGATTTTTGATAGAACCTTGACCTAACGTTTATAAGTGAAACGCGAACCAAAGGTATAAGTAACAGACCTTGACCCAATGATTATAATGGAATCACGAACCAAAGGTATAAAGTTTGAATGCCACAAGCAAGAATCCCTGATAAGTTCACAGTTTTTGAAGAACCAAAAGAAGAGCAAAGCCTCACCTTTTCTAATTTTTATTCAATAATCTCTTATTACAATGAGTGTATGTTATTTATAAGGCATGACTGAAAATAGAAAAATAATATATAAAAAGAAAGTACTAAATAATAAAACCCTAAATAAAAGTTGATTTGGTCTTAAATTAGTAGATCCAAAATAGGAAAAATAGCTAAAGATGTTCTAAATAATAAAAAGCCTAAAAGTAAGGTAGATCTGGTCCAAAACTAGATGCTCCAGACTAGAAAAAATATCTATTAACTGATATGGAGTTGGAAAATCAATCAGTCATTAATCCACGCCATAAATCACGCCCAATTAAGCCAAATTAGCTTTCAATAGTTTGGATTAAATTTATTACGCCTTTATCTTCCTTTGGGCCAAGCTTGGAATGTCCTCCGTTAGAATTAACCAAAATCTCTTGAATCAGCCCATTAAGTGCTTCTTTGATCTTCTTGGATCTTGCTTTAGTAATAGGCCCAACTAGAACATGTAATGGATCTTTGAATGCTTGTTGATTCTCATCACTAAGCTCCCAACTTCACTGATTTCTGTTCCTCCAACAGTAGCACCTCCAAAAGTAGTAGCAGTAGTATTTGTTTCCTCTAGTTCCTTAGCTTCGTCAGCCAAAATTTCAGTGTCGATCTTCTTGAAAACAAGATTAGAGAAGTCCCCGACCAAGCTGTGGTGCTTCTTCATCTATCTCCGCAGAAGCTCAAAGCCCTTGAAATATTGAATGAACTGGAGGTCGAAAAATTGGTCAGACTGCATGAACTACTAGACAACATTTTCTCTTTCTGCATTAGTTCTCAGAAGAGCAGCCTGGATTTCTTCATCTTTCTAGACGACGAGTGCTTTCTCCATTTGCAAGGCTTCGTTGAGTTCCCTAATCTTCTCATTTGCCTTGTTTGTTTCGTCCATGGAAACAATCAAATCCTTCCTTAATTTTGAGCTTTTTGTCTCAACAGATTCCAACTTGGAGTTGACCACCACGACCTTCACTTCGGTACTAAGGTAATCCGTCGTTAAGAGCAAAGAATCCCCGAGGACCTGGGATGAATGAGGAAAAAGTCAAAATATTCCATTAAGTGAGCTATCTAACATAGTTACTACGCATAAAATGGCCAGAATATTCCATTAAGTGAGCTATCTAATCTCTTTAAAACTTCATCATATTATTAAATGAGCTGTTTTAACCTGTGCCCTTAGAACATTCCTTATCAGATCCAATTAACAATACAACTAACCAATGCACGAGAATAAAAATGCTTAACAAATTAACAATACTAGTTGGCGGTGAAGAGTCTCTAAAGTGAGCAACTCATCCAAACGTGAGCTTTGGAAGACTTGTAAGAAGATAACACTCAATCAATTAAAGTGGTATCGGTATAGTGCCGGCATAAACTTCTCTGAAACTTATGACAAAACTCACAAATACCAAAAAGATATAGAAAACATGAGTTCCCATGGGTTTTCTCTCATACCTTTGGAGTGGTGTTGTATGGTCTTTTATATAAAGTTAGTTTCTAATCACCTCCATCTTGATTTTCTACATTTATAATTATTAAGTCATGGTATAATGGATGTGATGACAATGATGGAAGGCAGGAATCTCAAGATTCATGCCCATATTTGAAGATGATGGGTTTGTGTAGTGTAGATCATGCCGTTTGGTTTAAAAGATCACTCCTTTCCATTTGGAGGTATCGTTCTTCCATAGTCCATAGTCGTCCTCCACAAGGTTGGAAGGTTATTGCTGGAGTTTGCAGGATGAAAAAGAACGAATGAACTTAGACGAAGAGAATTTCGTAGTTGAACTAAGGTACTTAGATGAACGATTCACATCACTACTAACTAACAATTCAAAACCATAATTGGCTCAACTAAAAAGTGTCTTGTCATCAAATAAGGAACTTGAATTCGAATCTCAGTTATACAAAAAAAAAAAAAAATGGTGTCCTAATCTAATCGTAAATAACAATCATTATACAGCAAATGTTAAGAGTTTCAAATCCTATAAACAAAACAAGAGAGGCCAAAATGTTGTTCCATTTCATTAAGTTTGCATGAATATTGGTTTTTTTTTTTTGTTTTTTTGGTCTTGACCTTTAAAAAGTTAATTGTTGTCCTTAAATTATTCAAACATTATACTTTTTGCCATTTTGTCAATTTTCGTTAACCTTTATTTTCGGTCTAGCAAGGTGACACTATTTTTTCAATATTAAAGAATCTAATAGGTTTGACATGAGCCATTACACTTAAAAAGAGAAAAAAAAATGATAGACATGAGGTGAACTAGTAACAAAATTCAAATTCACAATATAAAATATATTTTCAAAAATTAGGGATGATAAAAAACATTTTTCAATAGTTTCTCAAAAAAATAATCTTAAAATTTTAAGGACAAAGTGACAACTGACAAACATGATAATATTTTCCAAGGCTTCAAGCACAAAAAAAAAATTTCTAAAAAAAAATTTAAAAAAAAAACAAAGAATACAAATAAATATTATGGACAAAAACAATATTAAAAAAAAAGAAAGAAAAAAAAGGTTCTTTTGGGTTTAAGTTCGGACATCAAAACACTAATATTACTATTTTCATGTGTGTTCTAATAAGTATTACTGTTCAATTTAAAAAAAAAATCTGAACTTCAGGACCTTGATTTAGAGGGGTTTTGAGTGATATGATCCAAAACTCATAATTGAGTTATCAAAAAACGTGAGACCCACAGAAATTTTTTTGTTTGACTTGATTTTTATATTGTGTTTTCATCACTCAAAATTCAACAATTTGAGTTAGAGTAATGAAAACAAAAAACAAGAAATAGATATTTTCAATTTTTGAGAATTGAGTTTTAGTGTCATTTTTGTAAAATTAAACGACAAATAGGACGCACCCGTATGACTTGTCTTTACATTGTGTTTTCCTCACTCAAAACTCAACAATTTTGAGTTAGAGCAATAAAAACAGGAAACAAGAAATAAAATACTTCCAATTTTTGAAAATTGAGTTTTAGTGACATTTTTGTAAAATTAAGCAACAAATAGGACGCACTCGTATGACTTGTCACATCAAGTAACGTCTCTCTAACCGGTTCTTCTCGTCTCTTCTCCATTTTTTTTTTTTTAATTTATTTATTTATTACCCAGAGCTCTCTCTTCTCACTGACCCTTCATTGCTCTTCCACATGCCACCGCCACCACCACGCCAGTCGTCACCATCTCGAGCAACCACCACGAGCAACCACAAGCCGTCACCATCAAGCTCAGCCCAGATCGGTTCATCTCCAATCTAAGGATTCTGATCCAAGCTCGTGATTTGGGTCTCCGATCAACCACAATTCGTGATTTGGGTCTCCAATCCAAGCTCAGACCAGACCTTCGCCTTCTCAGTTCACTTCACACTCCTTAACCTTCGTCCCTCGTTGGTTCTTTCTCTCTTTGAAATCGGGGGCAATGTCAGACAGCAACGAGTCAATTCGGTGGGAATATTTACCTGATGAGATTCTTTCCCGTATTTTCACTTTCCTACCTATCAAATCCATTATCATCTGTACCTCTGTCTCTAAAACCTGGAAATCCCTAATCCAAAACCCTACTTTCATTTCCACCCATCTCCACCACTCCCACAACAAAATCAAAAACAACCTCCTCCTCTTAAGCCTCTCAGATAATCTTTGTTTGGGCATCGACTAAAGAAAGAAATTGGGATTTCGCTATCCTCATATGAGACTTGGTTCATAAAGCCCGGGCGATGCTGTTATGGTTACCAGTTCAGGCAATTGAACTGAATTTTTTGATTAATCTTATAACCTGGAAGTTCCTCATGAATGTGATAAGTTGTGTCAATTTCTGTTTGCACTTTGCTTAAATTTTTTTTTTTCTTTATATAAACTTGGTATTGATCATACATTAGATCTGAACCTATAATGTTTGATATGGCACTATTCTATAAATTCTTATTGTTGTTGATTGATTACTTTAGTTAAGTGGCTTTATCTCTCGGATAAGTAGCTTATTCAGGTTGTGGTCGCTGCTGTCGGTTATATTGAGGTGATAGTGGACTACGTAGCATGTATACATGAAATTGTTTATCTTCATTTCGAATTTTCTTTAATATAGTCATTTATTAATGATATTAAAAAAGTGGTCAGTGTTGGCTATCAACTTTCAGCAATCTTATTTATCAGGCCAAGTCCATGTTTCCTGCCACTTATATATAGATTGATGCGCTCAACAGTTTCTTTGCTAGCAAATTTATGGTGATCTCTTTTACCTTCATGTTTTTACACACATACTAAATGTTTCTCATTGTATTATTTATTTAAAAATTTTCTCATTTTGTCAACTGTAATCTATTCTGTTTATGCTAAAGATTTCGGCCAAGAGCCTTATAGTTTAACTGTTATTTCTTAATATTTCCAATGGAAACATTCATAGTTTAAATCCCCTCCCCCATTATAATTATTAAATTATCAAAAATGGCTTTTCTTGTACATTTAAATATTCTATTGCCTTATATGCTTATCTTCCTACCAAAATAACATTCCCATAAATGTTCGATGAGAAAGCAGCTCACTAGCCAGTATTGCTTGATTATTTGGGGGTTAAGAAATAAGAATTGAAAATGACATTGACCTGTTTATACTCATCTTCTAGAACTATTGTGCTATATTTTCTTAGCATGATTTGCATATTTTTTAGACCCAATTAGTTATGCTTAGAATAGATTTATTGTTTTGTTGGCTTCATTTCATTCCATTGTTTTTCTTTTTCCCTCTTAATACTAGTGATTGGGTTAGTATATTCTATTACACAATGCACAAAGTAGAAGCAAAGGAGTCTTCGATTAATGACTTGGACTTTTAATGATTTTTGGACACGTGTTGATTCTCAAACATTACTTTCCTCATCATGAAGAGATTATTTAACGGTAAAAATTGTAATGCTTTTGGCATCGAATCACCCACCTGCACTTCATAAAATATTTACTCTAAAGTGATGATTTGTGAGTCATTCTATGATGACTGGAATGAGAGTGGATAAAAGAATATTATTATGGATTATGAATACTGTTTACTCTTCGAAATTGCGGGGGCTTGGCCCTGATGATAAGGTTTGTGGGAAGCCAGCAAGAAGCAGAGGTTTTGAGGCTAGAGGTTTTAATCTTCTTTTCTACTCTCCTACTTGCTCTATCCCTTGGAGGTTGGTGTGGCAATCGAAAGTTCCTCCAAGGGTGGCTTTAATTTCATGGTCAGCTTCTTTAGAAAGATTCTTACAACTGAGAGCCTTTGCAAAAAGGGTATTAGTGTTCTTGATTGGTGTTACATGTGTAAGAGGTGTGAGGAGTTGGTAGATCATCTTCTGCTTCATTGCCCTATAGCTTTTGAGATGTGGTCCTTGGTGTTGCGTTTGTTTGGACTTTAGTGGGTTATGCTTCTTAAGGTAATTGAGTTGTTTGAGTCTTGGCAAGGTAAATTGCTGGCAACATTGCAATATAGATTTTTGGAGACTTGTGCCGCATTGTTTGATGTGGTGTATTTGAAGTGAAAGGAATGCCAGATGCTTTGAGGGATGCAAATGGTCATTGGAGTGTGGCTTTGTTGCATTTTGCTTGTTTTTCCTTTCTTGTTTTGTTTGATAATTGTAATCTTGATTCTTGATTTTTTTTACCCGCAGTACATCCTCATTGTGCTCTGGTTTGCTTTTTTTTTTTTTTTTAAATAAAATTTTTCTTTAACTATAAAAAAATATTTAGATTTCAATTGTGAGTTAATTTTGTGCCATGTGTTCACTTAAGTTTTTCATTCTTTGTGCCAAGTGAGTTTAATAAATGCAAAATACTAAGAGTCCAATATTAATTATTTATAATAAAAAAAAATTAAGCATTATTTACTCAATAAAAATCACCCACGTGTCTATCTTATTAAAATTAGAATAAAAATGATTATAAGTAGTATTAAACTTAGGTAGGATATTTGATTAATTAAATATATTTTTATGATAAAAATGATGTTAGTTTTAAATGCATGTTACAAGCTAGTACTTGGTAATAGACTAAGCATGCCATATAAGATCTCAACCAATCCATCAAATGCGAATATGTGTCCAATTGCATTCCATGTTTCTACTTGTAGACCTCTTGACTTTCTAGGTTTCCAAATAATTATGCATAAAGTTTACTTGAAAAAAAAAAGGGGCATGTTTAGGCCTAATTTAAATTAAAAAAAAAAAAAAAAAAAACCATTTATCTAAACCAGATTCATAGTTGAGCTCNAATTAGAATAAAAATGATTATAAGTAGTATTAAACTTAGGTAGGATTTTGATTAATTAAATATATTTTTATGATAAAAATGTGTTAGTTTTAAATGCATGTTACAAGCTAGTACTTGGTAATAGACTAAGCATGCCATATAAGATCTCACACCAATCCATCAAATGCGATATGTGTCCAATTGCATTCCATGTTTCTACTTGTAGACCTCTTGACTTTCTAGGTTTCCAAATAATTATGCATAAAGTTTACTTGAAAAAAAAAAGTGGCATGTTTAGGCCTAATTTAAATTAAAAAAAAAAAAAAAAAAAACCATTTATCTAAACCAGATTCATAGTTGAGCTCCAAATCACAATGTTTCTTGCTCTTGTGGTTGGCAAAGACCAATCTTCTCCTTGAATGATGCAGAGTAGGTTTTGAATTCCATTTCGAAGACTATTGTGGATTAACAATTGGAACAGAATATTTTGAAATCGGATTCTGAATTTCGTTTCGAAGACTATTAGTGTTATGAATGAAAATAATACATTGAGTGATCAATTATTGTTGAGGAAGGGATAACACCCTACAAGTAAGGCACATTGAACACTTAGGCGACACTATTTTTCAAATATTAAAGAATTTGATAGGTTTGACATGAGCCATTACCCTTAAAAAAGAAAAAAAAAATGATACACATGAGGTGAACTAGTAACAAAATACAAATTCACAATATAAAATATATTTTTAAAAATTAGGGATGATAAAAAACATTTTTCAATAGTTTCTCAAAAAAATAATCTTAAAATTTTAGGGATAAAGTGACAACCAACAAACATGATAATATTTTCCAAGGCTTCAAGCACAAAAAAATAAATATTTTAATAAAAATATTAAAAAAAAAAAACAAAGAATACAAATAAATATTATGGACAAAAACAATATTAAAAAAAAAAGAAGAAAGAAAGGTTTTTGCGTTTAGGTCCAGACTTCAGTCTCGCCTTCTCTCCACGCTCCTTAACCCTCGTCCCTCGTTGGTTCTCAGATTTCTCTCTGTGAAATCGGGGGCAATGTCAGACAGCAAGAAGTCAATTGGATGGGGATATTTACCTGATGAGATTCTTACCCATATTTTCACTTTCTTACCTATCAAATCCATTATCATCTGTACCTCTGTCTCAAAAACCTGGAAATCCCTAATCAAAAACCCAACTTTCATTTCCACCCATCTCCACCACTCCCACAACAAAAGCCAAAACCTCTTACTCCTCTTAAACACCTCACGGAATGACAGAGAAGTCTACACATTGCATAAAGAAGACGATCTTGATTTCACTGAATACACCAGTTTTGATTCCCCTTTTCATGGTCCACACCTTCAGCGCCCCCACCATAGTTTAAAATCCGATAAAAAAAATAATAATTAAAAAAAAAAAAAAAAAACAAAGAATACAAATAAATGCTATGGACAAAAGCAATATTAAAATAAAGAAAGAAAGAAAGGTTTTTTGCGTTTCAGTCCAGAGTTCAGTCTCGCCTTCTCTCCACACTGGATTTTTTTATAAAATAACTATAAAATCTAAACAATATTATTAATTAGACAACGTTTCAAACATATTGTATTTTTAACAATTCGACTTCAGAGGAGTCGATTTTACTGTTCATATTGCTTATTTTTGTGCGACGTAGATAAAGAAATCGATTTCATTATACTCATTTTTTATACACAGAAATCGACTTAAGAGAAGTCGATTTCAATGCAAAGAAAACGACTCCAGTGGAGTCGTTTTCTTTGCATTGCAAACTACTTCACTGAAATCAATTTCCCCAAAACCCATCTCCTCCACTGAGAACCCAGCGACAGAAGAATGGGACAGAAGAACCCAGAGATTGAAGACGACTTCAGCGGCAAGCACAACGCTTCGTTCTTCGTTCTGTAAAAAACCCAGTCACCGTCACCGACGAACGACCTCAGGCGCCTGGGTTTCTTGCCGACGAACTCAGGCGCCGATTCTGACCGACGAACCCAGCACACCAAACCCCGACGAACCTGGACACCGACGAGCCTAACACGCTCGGATCGGATCAGTGGAGGAGAAGAACACGCTCGTCGGCGCCTGGGTTCGTCGGCGCCTGGGTTCGGTGTTGCTGGGTTCGTTTTGCTGGGTTCGGTGTTGCTGGGTTCGTTTTGCTGGGTTCGCTGGGTTCCTGTGGGTTTTTTGGCGCATGGTTACGACTGTGGGTTCGTCCGTGGGGGGTATTTTGGACAAAGAAATCGACCACAGAGGAGTCGTTTTCAACACAAAGAAAAACTGAATATAATGGACTCGATTTCTTGACCTACGTGGCACAAAAATATGGAATATGAACAGTAAAATCGACTCCTCTGAAGTTGAATTGTTAGAAATGTAATATGTTTGAAACGTTGCCTAACTAATAATATTGTTTGGGTTTTATAGTTATTTTATAAAAAAATCCCTCCACACTCCTTAACCTTGGTTCTCTCTCTCTTTGAAATCGGGGGCAATGTCAGACAGCAAGAAGTCAATTGGATGGGGATATTTACCTGATGAGATTCTTACCCATATTTTCACTTTCCTACCTATCAAATCCATAATCACCTGTACCTCTGTCTCAAAAACCTGGAAATCCCTAATCCAAAACCCAACTTTCATTTCCACCCATCTCCACCACTCCCACAACAAAAGCCAAAACCTCTTCCTCCTCTTAAACATCTCACGGAATGACAGAGAAGTCTACACATTGCATAAAGAAGACGATGATCCTGATTTCACTGAATACGCCAGCTTTGATTCCCCTTTCCCCCATCACGGAACGTACAATGCCCGCGGTACTTGTAACGGCCTGATATGCCTCTCCTATAGTTTTTCCAATCGCGCTGAGGAAATCTTTCTCTGGAACCCTTGTGTGAGAAAGTTTCTCCAACTTCCTTATCCCGATGCCACCGTCGACACACATGGTACGTCCCGCACATCTTTTGGGTTTGGATTTGATCCAAAAACTAACGATTATAAAGTAGTCAGGATTCTCTACATATTGGGTAGTCCTTCGGACTTTGTAAAGTCTCGGTCCGTGGTCGAGGTTTACTCACTCTTCGCTGGTGAATGAAGAATGCTTAGTGCTTCTGCTTCTCTGCCTCCTATGTGCGCTATAATTAGTTCTTTGCCACCGGCATTTGCCAATGGGGCATTGCATTGGATTGCTTTAACTAATGATAACAAGCAGTTTGCTTTGGTGTTCGATTTGGGGGACGAGGTCTTCCGCCAAATTCTGCTGCCGGAATTTCCAGGGCAGGAGATCTGGACTTGTCTTTCTGTATATGGAAATTCCATTGCTGGGTTTCTAATTACGGTAGGGATTGATCAGATGCTTTGGATCAATATATGGGTAATGAAAGAGTATGGTGTTGCATCGTCATGGACTCCATTTTTTACTGCTGATTTTAATTTCAGAGTATGGCCAATACGTTTTAGGAGGAATGGGGATGCTGTATTCGTATTAGGTGAAGGAAAACTTGTCTGTTGGAATCCTGAGAGCAAAGAGTTCAAGGATCTTAGGATGATTGGAGATCACTATCCTTTTATTGATTCTTACATTGAGAGTCTAGTTTTGCTTGACAAGGCTGCCAACGGTGCAGTTACATACTAACGAGAATAGGTAAGATGCATTTCATGTTTATTTTTTTAATGGTTTTTCATTTTGTTCTTTATATATACTTGGCATTGATAATATCGTACATCAGATATGAATATGACACTGTTTTATAAATCCTCATTATAGTTGATTCATTACCTTAATCAAGTGACTTTGTCTTTACAATAAATAGCTTATCAATGTTGTGGTCATTGTCGGTTAAATTGAGGTGATAGTTGAGTCCGTAGCATATATACTTAAAATTGTTTGCCCTCAATTCAAATTTTGTTTAATTTAATATTTAATTACTTAAAAAAGAAAGTGGTCAGCGTTGCTTATCAACTTTGAGCAAGCTTATTGATCAAGCCAAGTTCATGTTTCCTGCCACTTGTAATCTACAAAGTATAGATAGATGTGCTCAATTGTTTCTTTGCTGACAATTTTATGGCGGCCTCTTTTAATTCCTTGTTTTTGCACTTATACCAAAATGTTCTTCATGTTCTCCTTGTATTATTTATTCAAAAAGTTTCTCATTTTGTCAAATGTAATCTTTTTAATCTAAAGATTTTGCTTGTACATTTTAATTCTTCTATTGCCTTAAATGCCTATCTTCTTACTGAAAATCAATGAGAAAGCAGGTCTCTAGCTGGTATTGCTTGCTTTGGGTGATTAAGAAATAAGAACTGGAAATAAGAACCGGAAATGACCTGTTCATACCTCCCAAATCTATTTTGTTATCTTTCCTTCCTTAGCATGATTTGCATCATTGTTTTTACTCCCAATGAAGTAGTTATGCTTAGGTGTATTGTTTTGTTGACTCTATTTCATACCATTGTTTTTCTTTTCTCCCTCTTAATCTTTTGTTGATGAGTTAATATTTTCTATTAGACAATATTTTGATTATGTAATTTTTTTTTGATCCTTTGTGTTCATCATCGTGAACATAAAGTGTTTTACTTCAATAAAGAAATTCTACTTACTTATCAGGAAAAGAAAAAGGGATAATTACAATTTGCCTACCTGTGGTTTGACCCGATTTCTATGTGTCTACCCGTGGTTTAAATTTTGACACTTTGCCCACCTGTGATTTCCTCCGTTAAGGCTCTGTTACCCACCTCTGTTAAAAAGAAGGCTAAATATGTATTTTTGCACAATTTTTATGTCTCTCTCCTCCGAGAACATAAAACACATAAAAATTCAAGAGAAAACAGATCAAAATGTGCTATTGGTAAAAAAATATTATGCAATTTCTTAGAACTTCAACTTGTATTTGAACTTATCATCTCAACTACAAATAAACTAATTATACATCTGAAAGCATGATAAAGCCAAGCCGTATGAGAAAAATTAGATAAAAATTAAAACTCCTAATCTAACTCAACAACGTTCAAATAAATCAAATCAAATCTCCTGCTCCTCATGTCCAAAAACTAGAAACCCAGAAAAATTTGCTCACTTCTTTATCAAAACTATTCCACTTACTACAATTATTCAACAAATCCCAAAAGAAATTCGTCAACACAGTCTCATAACACGGCATGGCTTCCGTTCAACGCTCCCCGCAACCCATTCGCTATGGCTTCGATGAATTCCTGCGGCGGCATCTTCGTGTCGTCCAAACCCATCATCTCGTAGTACTTCTCCTCCGCTTTCTCGTCGGTGGCGATGTTCGACACCTGCAAAAACGGCAGCACCGCCGCATTGCCGGAAGTCGAGGACAAGGGTGCGACCGTCCTCGAGCTGCTTTCCGGCGAAGATCAACCTCTGCTGGTCTGGTGGGATCCCCTCCTTGTCTTGGATCTTCGCCTTCACGTTGTCGATGGTATCCGAACTCTCCACCTTCAAAGTAATGGTCTTTCCGGTGAGGGTCTTGACGAAGATCTGCATACCACCACGGAGACGGAGGACGAGGTGAAGGGTCGATTCCTTCTGGTTGTTATAGTCGGCAAGGGTGCGCCCGTCTTCGAGCTGCTTCTCGGCGAAGATCAGCCTCTGCTGGTCTGGTGGGAGTGGCGTTGGGGTTTCAAGCTTTTCAGATTTGGGGATTTTTCAGACTGGGTTATGTGGGTCAGTGGGTGTGAGCCTTTGAGAGTAAATTTGTCTCACCAAAACTTTTTAGTCTATTTGTTTATAAGTCTAAAAATAAATTAGTTTGGTCAGTGTCAAATGCCAGATGAACATTGTGTCTCCTTCTTCTTCAGTTTGCTTGCATGATCAAAACCCAGGAAGTTCTCAGTTCATGAGGAGTGTTTGATCTGTTTTAGGATCTGTTTTTAATGAGTTTTGTGTTAGAGTAACGTCTGCACTAGAGGTGGGTTACGGAGGAGTAACGGAGGGAATCACAGGTGGGTAAAGTGTCAAAATTGAAACCACGGGTAGGCACATAGAATTCGGGTCAAACCACAGGTTGGTAATGTGTAATTATCCCAAAGAAAAATTACACAATTGTGTGAAGTAGAAGCCAAAGGCTAAAACTAGTGAAAACAATAAAGAGAAAAAACTATGTAAATAGAAGACTTCAACTTAAAACTACTATGGTTTACCCAACAGGTGGGTGGGGTCAATTGCCTATAGGTTTTACTGGCTATAAGGAAGCCCAAAGGACTCTTCTTTAGAAATGTTCCCTAGGTTATCAAAAAGAAAAAAAAGCATTGGTGGAGTTGTGCCCCTTCCGCCAAATTCTGCTGCTGGAAATTCCAGGGAAGATGGTGTGGATTCATGTTTTCGTATATGGAAATTCTATTGCTGGATTTCAAAAAAGGGTAAGGGGTGGTAAGCTCAATATATGGTTGATGAAAGAGTATGGTGTTACATCATCGTGGACACAATTTACACATCAATATCTGAAATTGGGATTGGCCAAACAATGTCCAGTTGGCTTTAGGAGGAATGGTGAGGTTGTATTGCGAAATGATAGAGGAGGGCTAGTCTCATGGAATGCAAATACCCAAATGATTAAGGATATTGAAATTGACAGATTTTTTTGTACTCTTGTGGGTTCTTATGTTGAGAGTGTAGTTTTACTTGATAAAGCCTCCAATGGTGTAGTTACATATTGATTGAAAATTGAAAATTAGTAAGACTCATTTCATGCTTATTATGGTTTTTCTTCAGGATAGGTATCTTATCAAGGTTGTGGTCACTCTCAATTATATTGAGATGATAGTTTAGTGCATATCATGTATACTTAAAATTGTTTTTCCCCATTTCAATATTTCTTTAATATAATCATTTATTACTTAAAAAAGAATGGACTTATAGTTCTTAAATTCTTGTAGGACCTCGTGCAATCATGGTTGGTGATGAGCTCCAAATGAGTAACAGACATTAACTCAGCAAAAGAAAAGATTCAACAAATCTCTTTGATGGTGTATAGTTTGTTAGTACTGAATTAGCTTATTCTGTTAAAATGGCTTGTAGTTGTTTTATGCTAAACTCCTTTTGTGGCTTCACCATTGTTATATTTTCCAAGATTTGCAGTTTGGTTTTAGTGTATTTACAAAAATGATTAAGCATTTAATTTCGTCTGCCATGCTTGCATTGTGATGAAGATGCTTGCAAATGTAGTGTTTGTAAACAAGGATATACTGCCTAGTTCTGTTAAATATCTTTTTGCTCGATCAACTAGATACTTGTCATACCTGTCTAATGGGTCTAAAGGTCTCTATTGATAAAAATTTAAAGGAGAGGGGGGGGGGGGGGTTGGAGAATTTCATAATACATTATTACCATCTAATAAGGGTTTTGTTGGGATACATTTTAAAATAGTAGCGTATGTTCTTTAATTTTATTTTCCTGATTGTGTGTCATACATAAAATTTGAATTCAATCTTTGATATCCTACAACGATGACAAGTTTAAGAGAAAACCAAATGGAGTTAATGATCGATCATGCAGACCTTTGTTGAAACATTGAAGTGAAGATCATATTTTATGCACATGAAAGGCAGACTAGAGATTCATAGGGCTTTATTTGTTTTGGGACTACATCAATTCAATTCCTAAGAAATAGGGGAGGGAGAGGCCCCCATCTTAGTGAGTTCGAATGTGAGAATTCTACTCTTTGTTAAAAATAATAATGGTAACTACAAACTGCATTAGATGGTTCTAGTCTTTTGGCATAAGTCTAAGAGAATTGAGACAAGGCTCTGGTGTGTGTGTGCGCATGGCTTTATTTTACCGTTTGTGTTAACAATAAGCAATGAAGAAAATCTCAAAATCAGACCTTTTTTTTTTTGGTTTTATTCATTATTTTATGTTATGCAAAGTTGAAATGACATATTGGAATTTAATGAATAATACTTAATTTTTATTTTATGTGAGAAATTCATGATTATGATAGATCTTTGTATAATCATTAACCTAAGCATATGGCTCTATAAATGAGTGCTTCAGCCTGTAAGTCTTTGATTAGTAATTAGCTAATTGGAAAATTACACTTATCAAAAAAAAAAAAACAAAAAGGTATTTGCAAAATTACATGCATTTTCAGTCCTTATTGGACGTGGGAATGGGATTAAGCCTGTTCTTTTTACCTTAGTTGTAATGTTTGTACGCGTATATAAGTTTTTTTTTTTGCTCCAGAAGGCTCTATTCTTTTAATTTTGTTGATGCTTATGTTGAGAGTCTTGTTTTGCCCTGCCAACAGTGCAATTACATGCTAAGGAAAATAGGTAAGATGCATTTCCTTAAAAAAAAAAAAAAATTGTTTTTTCATTTTGTTCTTGTATGTACTCGGAATTGATTATACATTAGATATGAATCTGTAATGTTCAATATGGCACTATTCTATAAATTCCTATTATTACTAATTGATTACTTTAGTTATGTGGCTTTATGAGGATAGGTAGCCTATCTAGGTTGTGGTTGACGGTTATATTGAGGTGATAGTTGACTATGTAGCATATATACGTAAAATTGATCAGCTTCATTTCAAAATTTCTTTAATATAATAATTTATTACTGATATTAGAAAAGTGGTCACTGTTGACTGTCAACTTTGAGTAATCTTATTTATCAAGCAAATTTCATATTTCCTGCCACTTTTAATTTACAATGTATAGATAGATGTGCTAAAAGTTTTTATTTATGGTAATTTTATAGTGACCTTTTTTAATTTTATGTTTTCGCAATAATGAATAATGACCCAAGCACTTGGAAAAATTCATTGCTTCTTGTTGGAATTTCAAGGAATGGTTTTAACATCTTTGTTTATATGATATAAATTGTTGATTATAGATCAGTGGAAAACTTCTTACCATCTCCCATATTGCATTTTTCTACCCACATTGGATCAAGCCCACAATCTGGGCAATGTTTTGGAATGGATGAGGTCATCCATGGTGAAAGTGCCTTGAAATTCTATGAAACTCTATGAACTAAGGATGATAAAGCTGGATTGCTCAAGATTGAGGAAAATTTCTACATGATGCAAGAATATCTTCACTCTTTGGTTCTTTTAAAAAAAAAAAAAAAAAAAACTTCTCTTTTAGCTAAAGTGGCCTCGAGGGTAAGGAGAAATAGCCCATGAGTGCCACATAAAGTGGCACAATTTGTGCCACAACTCGTCCACGTGGCGAGTTGTGAGTAGTAGAGGGGTGTCCTCACTTGGACCCACCATCACACCCTACCACTCGCAACTCGCCATGTGGGCAAGTTGTGGCACAAGCATAACTCTTTGTTTAGTCTCCACTGGCTTATGTTTTGGTTTTTAGAAATACTTATGGGGTATCTTTTTAATATTTGTATGTTTTAAGAGTAAATGTAAGTCACGGTTTTCCAAAATGGCAATTAATGTTTATGTTAATTTATACGCCTGTTTGCATGTTAGAATTGTGTAGTTTGTGTCCAATACATTTCAGTTGTTTGTGTGCAACTCTGATAAATTAGTAAAATACTGTAAATATTGTTTGGATTTTGCACTTTTGGTAAATCTTGTAAGTTGTTATGAATAATATAGTGCTTAAATTTTCTGATTTTTTTATCCTTGCTAACGAGGGCACTTCCTACACTGACCGTGTAAGTTTATGGAACTTCCTTTTCTAGTGCTCTCATCAAGGGTCTTGGTGTGAATTATTGCTTAAGCATAAAATTAGTTTGGTTTTGTTATCACTTACCACAAACTTAGCTACTGGGGACTAGCATTTGGCCTTAGGTGAACTAGATTCTTGTTACTAGTACTGGTGGCTCAAGTGCCGTTTTGATGAAGTTTTTATGATCGTATGGAATTTGGGGAAAAACTGAGGGTAATTGGCAATAGCAAGCTCTCAGATATTCTTTGTTTGTGCATTGACTAAAGAAAAAAATTGGGATTTCACTATCCTCATATGAGACTTGGTTCATAAAGCTCGGGTGATGCTGTTATGGTTACCAGTTCAGGAAATTCAACTGATTTATGTGATCAATCTTATAACCAGGAAATTCCTCATGAATGTGATAAGTTGTGTCAATTTCTGTTTGCACTTTGCTTAAATTTTTCTTTGTGGTAGACTTACAAGTTTTGTAGCTAGTGGCAAATAACTTAATTTCACTTGATGCTAATTAGTTGCTAGGGGACCAAAGAGGACACATAACACTTCTACCTATTTGCCTACTTGCTGATTACTTCACTTGTTTGAACACCTAATTGGTTCCCATTTGGAAGATTATGCTTTTAAGTTTTAAAGCATCTGTATACACATGCTCCTAGGCATGAGTATAAATTGCTTAACGCATTAGGGGTGAATGCCCCTGGATTACTCAACAATTTGTTCTGGTGGGTGGGGTCAATTGCTTATAGGTTTTACTATGTAGAGGCAAGTCCAAAGGGCTATCTTTTAAAAAGTTCCTTATGTTGTGGAAAAAAGGAATTAGCAGAATTTTGCCTCTTGCTAAATCATTTGAGCAGTCTAGTTGAAAATGTATGATTATTTCATCAACAATATAAAGGGACTTTATGTCTTTTATTTTGATGTTGAAGTTTTCTTTCTTTTCCTTTCCCTTTAAATCTTTAGTTTACATTAGTATCAAATTTTGAAGACAAAGTAGGATTTGTGAATGTTTGAGTCTTTGTGCATGTTTGTTTGTGCTATCACTTCCAATCTACATCTTAGTGCTTTATATCAAATAAAATGCTTGATGTATATATATAAAATTCTGATTTTTGTTTTCGAACTCACTATCTTTGTGGAGGCTGCCAAACTTTGCTTTGAGGATTAAGATTTTCTGTTCAGTGTCATTACACTTATTCACACTTTATTCTTTCAATGATTTCTATTAACTTATAAGATGGTATACAAAAGACCATTTCATGAATTCCCATACATATTCTTCTATCTTCCAGTTAAAAAGTTAGCATTCAGTCAAGACCTTCAAGTTCGTGCCTGTATAACCTGTGGGGACTGCTTCCTAGTTTTTGGTGTCAGCCATGGTTTTGTTAAAGGGAGATTGCTTTGTGATAATTTGTTGTAAGCACGACTTGGTTCAAAAAATTAGATAGACTAGAAGGTGAAAACTGGAAACTTGGTTTGTAGCTTTTAAAGTTGATATGAATAGAGCTTATGATTGACTTAGATAGGACTTCATTTTGGCTGTGCTGGAAAAATTGAATTGCAGTTGTCATTAAATCAACTTGATTTAGCAATGCATCTGTACAGTTTCTTATCAGATTCCATTGAATGGTTCACTGGTTAAAATTCTTTTCCCTCAATGTGGCTTAAGGTAAGGGGTCCGCTTTCACCTTTATCCTTTGTCTCTGGCCTTATTGGAGTGACAATTTCGAGGTATTATTAAAGGAGTATGGATTGCAAGAAATCTGGACCCAATTCTCATCTCATGTTTGCAGATGAATGCACTGTTTTTGTGAGGCACTAATGATATGCAGGATAATGTTTTGAAAAGTTAGTGGTATTGTGACCTTTCTGGAAAGATTGTAATTTTGACAAATCTGAGGTGTTTTTCAGTCCTAACACTCCTGAGCAGGGTATAAACCCTGTGTTAGCTCTTTTTAAGGTGAAAAAAGTTGATGGACTTAGTAAGTATTTGGGTCTAACTTAGATATGGGTCAGAAAAAGACATCATTTCCTGAATTTTTTTTTTCTTTATATAGCCTTGGTATTGATCAAACATTAGATCTGAACCTATAATGTTTGATATGGCACTATTCTATAAATTCTTATTATTGTTGATTTATTAATTTAGTTAAGTGGCTTTATCTCTAGGATAAGTAGCTTATCCAGGTTGTGGTCGCTGCTGTCGATTATATTGAGGTGATAGTGGACTTCGTAGCATGTATACATGAAATTGTTTATCTTCATTTCAAATTTTCTTTAATATAGTCATTTATTAATGGTATTAAAAAAGTGGCCAGTGTTGGCTATCAACTTTCAGCAATCTTATTTATCAGGTCTAGTCCATGTTTCCTGCCACTTATATATAGATAGATGTGCTCAACTGTTTCTTTGCTAGCAATTTTATGGTGACCTCTTTTACCTTCATGTTTTTACACACATACTAAATGTTTCTCATTGTATTATTTATTTAAAAAATTTCTCATTTTGTCGACTGTAATCTATTCTGTTTATGCTAAAGATTTTGGCCAAGAGCCTTATAGTTTAACTGTTATTTCTTAATATTTCCAATGGAAATATTCATAGTTTAAATTCCCCTCCCCCATTATAATTATTAAATTATCAAAAATGTTTTTTCTTGTACATTTTAAATATTCTATTGCCTTATATGCTTATCTTCCTACCAAAATAACATTCCCATAAATGTTCGATGAGAAAGTAGCTCACTAGCCAGTATTGATTATTTGGGGGTTAAGAAATAAGAATTGAAAATGACATTGACCTGTTTATACTCCTCTTCTGGAACTATTGTGCTATATTTCCTTAGCATGATTTGCATATTTTTTAGACCCAATTAGTTGTGCTTAGAATAGATGTATTAAATTGTTTTGTTGGCTTCATTTCATTCCATTGTTTTTCTTTTTCCCTCTTAATACTAGTGATTGGGTTAGTATTTTCTATTACACAATGCACAAAGTAGAAGCAAAGGAGTCTTTGATTAATGGCTTGGACTTTTAATGATTTCTGGGCACATGATTCTCAAACATTACGATCCTCATCATGAAGAGATTATTTAATGGTAAAAATTGTAATGCTTTTGGCATCGAATCACCCACCTGCACTTCATAAAATATTTACTCTAAAGTGATGATTTGTGAGTCATTCTACAATGACTGGAATGAGAGTGGATAAAAGAATATTATTATGGATTATGGATACTGTTTACTCTTCAAAAGCGCGGGGGGTTGGCCCTGATGATAAGGTTTGTGGGAAGCCAACAAGTAGTAGAGGTTTTGAAGCTAGAGGTTTTTATCTTTTTTTCTACCCTCCTACTTGCTCTTTCCCTTGGAGGTTGGTGTGGCAATCGAAAGTTCCTCCAAGGGTGGCTTTCATTTCATGGTCAGCTTCTTTAGAAAGATTCTTGCAACTGATAACCTTTGCAAAAAGGGTATTATTGTTCTTGGTTGGTGTTACATGTGTAAGAGGTGTGAGCAGTTGGTAGATCATCTTCTGCTTCATTGCCTTATAGCTTTTGAGATGTGGTCCATGGTGTTGTGTTTGTTTGGACTTTAGTGGGTTATGCCTCTTAAGGTAATTGAGTTGTTTGTGTCTTGGCAAGGTAAATTGTGGGTGACATTGCAATATAGATTTTTGGAGACTTGTGCCACATTGTTTGATGTGGTGTATTTGAAGTGAAAGGAATGCTAGATGCTTTGAGGGGATGCAAATGGTCATTACTAGAGATTAATTCCTTTTTCTTACATACTCTCATTAATTGGAGTGTGGCTCTGTCGTATTTTTCTTGTTTTTCCTTTCTTGTTTTGTTTGATAATTGTAATCTTGGTTCTTGATTTTTGCCCCCACAGTACATTCTCATTGTGCTTGGGTTGGCTATTTTTTATTAATAAAATTTTTCTTTAACTATAAAAAATATATATATATATATATATATTATTATGGATTAATTTCATTGGTGTTTGCCAGTCAACTGAATATAAACAGTCTCTGTTTTGATGATTAACAGAACTGGATAATAGCAACTTCGGAGTTTGGAGGGAGAGTAGAAAATAGGAGTTTTTTTCTTTTTACCCCCTCCTTTTTTTGTGTTGCTACTGCAACTTTGGGAAGCAGAATTGCCTCACTGCTTTAAGCTTCTTCGTAAAGGGTTTAAAATTTCAAATTGAAAGTACACAAGCTGTCTTTCATTTAAGCTCAAAGTTCAGGAACCACAATCATGCTTTATGCAACCCCATTCTTGTAAACACTCTCATGAAGCTCGCCAGCCCTCTATTCTATTCTGTCCAAACATGATATATTACAGTTGCTTAAGCCATTCTATTCTAGCTACTTTTTTTAATAAACTCTTTAACATGTTAAGCCAATCTAGTTCCATGTACATATTACCTGCGGGTTTGACGCATAAAACTGAAAACCTGGCTACATAATACCTTGGAGATATCACAACCCATAGACAAGTGATATACCCTTATTATATTTGTCTATCTCTAATGAGGAGTCTAGATAGTCACCAAGTTACGTAACAGTCTATATGTATAAAGCCAAAGTTGAGAGAAAAGTCAATTAGATTTTAATTGTGAGCTAATTTTGAGCCATGTGTTCACTCAAGTTTTTCATTCTTTGCACTAAGTGAGTTAATAAATGCAAAATACGAAGAGTCCAATATTAATTAATTATAAAAAAAAAAAAATCAAGCATATATCTACTCAATAAAAATCACCACACGTTTTATCTTATAAAAAATTAGAACAAAAATTATTATAAGTAGTATTAAACTTAGGTAGGAATTTGATTAATTAAGTATATTTTTTTGATAAAAATGTGTTAGTTTTAAAAGCATGTTACAAGCTAGTACTTGGTAATCACATGCAATATATGTCCAATTGCATTCCATGTTTCTACTTGTAGACCTCCAGACATTCTAGGTTTCCAAATAATTATGCATAATGTTTACTTGAAAAATCTTATGTTTAGGCCTTTTTCTCTTTAAATAAAAAAACCAAAAAACCAATTATCTAAACCAGATTCATTGTTGAGCTCCAAATCACAATGTTTCTTGATCTTGTGGTTGGCAAAGACCAATCTTCTCCTCGAATGATGCAGAATTGGTTTTGAATTCTGTTTCGGAGACCGTTGCGGTTTGACAAGTGGATGGAATATTCCGGAACCGGTGTGTTTCGGTGCACTGTTTTGGAATTACGCAACGGATATATATACACACATGTACATAATTTATATATTTATAACTTCATATATCATTATATCTAATTAACCAAAACAAAATTTAAAATATGATATGGGTGTGGAAATATTGGTTTTGCATCTCATACAAAATGAACAGTGGAAGCAATACAAGTATCTTGTTCATTTATGTGAGATAACATGGAATACCTAGAATTTTAGAAACAAAGAATAGAAAAGCTTACCTTGATGTAGTGAAATTCAAAGCAAAAGAAGTTTGAACTTGGGAAGACCTTCAATGTTCACTCCCATTACACAGATGCCCCAGATTTGTGGTTTCTTAATCAATTATGTACGCACTTGTTCAAGAGAGAATATGAATGTGTTTTGAGAAAATTGTCTTGTTTCTCTTTTAATTGTACGTATGTTTTTAAACTATCAAAGACATTTACTTTATTTAATAACTCTTATTAAATAAATAAATAAATAACTTATTATCTAGTTGGGCTAGTCTTTGGCCCAGCCTAATTGGGCTTTAGTATATGGCTTGGGATGGGACCAAAGTGACAAATAAAGCTTTAGCTTTAATAGGCTTCGGGCTTATCTGTTAAATCTTGACAAATTCAAAGTTACCATTAATTATATTTAATATCACTATATAAATATAATTGCACTCTAAATTTTTTTAATAAAATTAAATCCCAAGACTTTACTATCTAAATAATTAACCCCTTTGTAAGGACCACGTTTGAAATCCTAACCCACTACGTGGGGGGACTTAGGCCTAAAAAGCCAAAAACAATAAATTTATAAAGAATAGGTTGAAAAACTGAGCTTTAGTTAATCCAACGAGTACTAGAATGGGTTCAGATGATAAGAGAATAAAAAGGAGAAGGTTTGTATTGAAGAAAAATCGTCATCGGCAAAGTTCGAGGATGTCTGTTCTTATATATTATTCTCAAGTTCAATTACAAATTTGGTTCATGAGTGCTACAGTGTTTTCTTTCTAATTCTCGATCCCCCAGTCTTGTTGCTTCCCCCTTCTTTTATACTTCATTTTCCCTTTCATCTGCATCCTCCACCTATATGCTAGATGTCTGGTGTTGATACTGGTTCCGTCAGCCCATTTCACAAGTTTTCATGCAATAGCTGTAAGGCTGAAAAGACACTGTTCATGTATCACCTCCACATTAATATGGCCAGAGAGTTAGCTACGGAGCCTTTAATGCGAAGATAGCAGCTTTCCCCTTAGATATTTTAGGGCACTCCCCAGTCTTCTATCTTTACAATGCTTATCAATACCAATGAGACTTCTTGGAACATTACCCTAAGTGACAGACAACCTTTTTGGACCTCGGCATTGGTCAGCCGAGGATGCATTCATCCTCGGCCCACCCCTTGAGCTATCATGGTCAAAGCTGGCCTCTATTTACTAATACAACATTTTCTAACAAAGATTTCTCTTCCTTAGACAACCCCTTGTCCTTGGACTGGACCACAGTCCCAAAACACATACAAATAAAGAACTCTTGGGCCCAATGCCCTTACATCCTTCATTAAAATATTCGCAGTAATACAAAATCATAATATATAACTATCATTTTGAAAATTACTACCTCTTGATCCTTGAGTATCCAGTTTAATCCTTTAAATTATTCATATATATTTATGAAATCAAATTTCATAAAATATAATTTTAGTAACTCTTTACTAAAATGGTCAGACCTAACACTTTAAATAACCAAACTCATTAAACTTATCTCAAGAGAATAAAGAGACTATGAATTCCATCTTAAGAATATGTGTTCTTTTAGCACTATATGTGGCTGTCCAACATACTGAGATTTTGACTGTTGAATTAAATTTTAATCCTGATATATCAAAACAATCTACATTTCATGATTTGGTTCACTATCCTCTTAGGATTGAGAGTTTATGTAAGTTAAAGTCATGAGATTTATTATTCAGTTGACAGTCGTTAATAGAATAATTAATTTTATAGTAGTCTAGTTCAATATGTCTTATTCACTTAAGACACATCAACATATCAACTAAAAATCTCTACTTCCATGACTAAGACAAACTATCTTAGTTAACACGTTATAGTCTTCACAGATGAAATGTCCAATTTCATCATCAACTACGAACTAAGATTTTGAGTTTACAAAGAATTTGTGATTTATATCTTCTGTGACTAAATCACAGAAGATATAGGTTGAGTGAGAGGGAATGAAATGGGTCAGACGGAACACTCATTTCTCTCTATTCCATCAAAACCTCAAATTTTCATCCTCAAAATTGGGAGGAATTTGAGAGAATGAAATTAGATTTAATAATTTTTTTTTACTAAAACTCCCAAAATATCCGTATATATTCTAATAGTAATTTTGTCATAAAATAATTTCATTCATTTTTCTCTATGTTACTTCCAAATAATATTACTTACTTTACATTCCGTTATTTTTAAAACATCTAAATAATATGACTTAATTCCATTCATTTCATTTCCCCTCCTTAAATACATTTTATTCCATTCTATTTATTTTCAAGGGAATGATCATTTCATTCACTCCATTAAAACTTCCAGATAAGGGAATGGAAAAAATATTCTTTTCATTCCATTCATTTCTATCCCATCCCCTCATCCTACACCAACACGGTGAAGATGGAATTTAATCTAAATTCCTAACATAGGTCCCAAAAAAAAAAAAAAAAATTCTAGGTAGCTAAGGTAACAACTTTTTCTTTGTGATTTATAATGCTGAAATTTATTTCATCTTATAATGTGCTAATTAATATTCTTAGTTAGTTCTTTTGGCAAAGTTATCTTTTAGAAGATGGTTAAAGACTTTTCTTAAGCAATTTAAGAAAGAGGACCTTGATGGTTAAAGACTTCTCTAGACCATTTTTACAACTCTCACTCCCTCTCACATTCATCTTCGTTCTTTTCAATTTGTGTTCATTTCTTACCTTCAATTCATTCAAAGCTTCTTATTACTCATTCAAAGCTTCGTTCTTAGTCAATTTATTTTCTAAGACCTAGTTGATATGGGTTTTTTATTTCTTAGATATATACTCATACAATTACTTTTACAATGGTGACTCTAGGAATATTTTCTAGGGAAGTTATTCAAATTCGTGTTAAAGATGCTAATAAGGATTTTTTTTTTTTGTTTTTTGTAAATAATATATGATAGGCCAAAAATGTATTGACCCTTTTGGCAAATTAATTAATTAATTATCCAAGTTAATTAATTAAGTCAATTTGACATGCAATAGCATGGTAGCACAAACAAATCACCAAATTATCTAAATACAGCGGAAAATAAATTTGACATAGGTGATTTGTTTATGAATGGGGGAAAACTACCAAGGCAAAACCCCACCAGGTGAATTTAAGGTCATCATTCCTGAGAATCCACTATTATCAATTACAAGCGGTTACAAGTAAAAAGAATCCCAATACCCAATATCAACTTACAGTTAAACCCTTACCTTAATACCCAATTGGATTTGTATTGTAGTAGCAATCTCTCCATTCAATGCACGAATCCTAATACGTGACTAACCAATGATGCACGGATTCCAGTACGTTACTAACACACCAACTTGAGGAAGATATTGACTGCAAAGTTTTTCAGTTCATCCAATAATGAAGATCAGGAAGTTCCTTGGTCACAAAACTCTTAGCATAAAGACGCAGTAGCTTCTACAGAGAATACGATGAACTAGAGCAATTTCTGCTTCCTGTCACAATATGCATGGATTATTCTTTTTCAACAATAATTCTTGATAAAAAGGATTCTGTCAAGACTTCTATCGAGTTTTAATAAGCAGCACATTCTTCACTTGTTTCTTAATCGGATTTGCATGGTTTCAATACTAAACTTGAACACTTGTTTCTTGAAGTACTAAACTCATCATAAATCTATCCAATTACAAATAAAGTACGTTTTGTCAAAAGATTTGCAAATTATTACATAAATATGTCCCTAACAATATATATACTTTTTAATTTCATTTTAATCATTATGATGATAAGATGAGATCTTTTCTCGCAAACCATGATCCAAAGGAAGATTTTTTAAGTCAACATGAGTTCTCTTAAAAGATAAATCTTAAGTAAGATATTAATCTTGAGGCACACGTGATTTTCTTATTAGAAATTTATCCATGTACTAGCAAGAAAATAAAAGATAAAGCATAAATTCATTGGGCATATTATTTCTTAGTATAATAAAGACATACTATTTCTTTGTGTGTGTGTGTTTGTTATTTTAGATAATAAAACTACTTTATTACTTATAACATAATGTCATACAGCATTATACAATAGGATTTTAGAGCAATAATCCTAACAAATATAAGTTGAGGTAATGCCAATTTATAAATTTGGTGAGACGCTCTAGAATCTAAAGACTTTCGATTAAGTAAAACCAAAATAGAGTACATGGAATGTAAGTTCTAACAAAATTAGAAGCATAGATGAACGGATAGTAAAACTTTTTGGTCAAGAAAACTAAAGAGCTAGAGCTTTCCATATCAGCACAAGTTTATATTTATAACATAATACAAAAACATTCATATATGTACAAGTTTATGTTTTAAAAAATAGTTTATTACATTCACTAAAGATTAACAAATAATTGAATGCAAGTTGATGGTTTTATAGGTTATGTTACTTGTAAAGATTTTTAAATTATTTGGAGTACAAGTTGAACATTTTTTGTTGTAATAATTGTATTAATATCTAAAATGTATTCAATGATTTAACTTTTAATTGAGTTCATTTTTTTTTAATAAATGAACATGTTTAGTAAGTTTTAAGGATTAAGAATTTGTAAACCCTTGGCATGATGGTTACTCCACAAGTATAGGTTTTGCGGTTGTGGGGGTAAGGGCTGGTGGTTCAAGTTTTTAGGAGAGAATTTCACATTTAGATTAGGTTAAAGTAGAATTTCATCTCAGTAAAACCAAAAAAAAAAAAAAAAAAAAAAAA
>NW_027069995.1:496132-528673 GCF_002906115.3 Quercus suber
GAGAGAGAGAGAGAGAGAGAGAGAGAGAGAGAGAGAGAGAGAGAGAGAGAGGGAGAGAGAGAAAACACATCACAACTAGATCGCAAGGAAAAAGGAAGAAAGAAAAAAAAAATTGTATGCATGAAAAATGCATGTGATGTGCAATATTTAAAAAACATCATGGGTAAGACCCAATCCAAACCTACCATTACACATTTCAATAATCAAACACACGTCTAAAATGCATAAAACATTGTTAAAATGCAATGAGGATGCAATGCATGAGCATATAACATCAAATCAACAACACCTAACCCAAAAATTTCACAAAAATCTCAAAAAAAAAAATCCCCAAAATTTTCAAAAACCCTGAAACCTAGGTATAAAATGCATGAATGCATGTAAATGAGGGTTTAAGAACACTTACCAGAGGATTAAGACTTGATCTAGGCCGAAAATCATGTGGGTAGAGAGATAGGAGTGAAAGAGAAGCGCTTGGAGTGAGAGAGAAAGATTTTCTGTCAAGAGAGAATGAGAAAAGTGAGATCTGATTCACGCCCAGCCTATATAAGGAAATCGCAGCTTGATGGATCGAAGTATCTGTCAAGCACTAAATCTCAACAGAAATGAATCTGTCGAGGTGTTGTCGACGGCAAAATCATCCCGATGGATCGAGAATCTGTCGAGAATCTATCGGTAAGACAGAAAGCTTAGAAATTTGGCTTGATGGATTGAGAATCTATAAAAAAGAAACTCAGAAATCTTGATGGATTGAGAATCCATCAAGATCTGTCGAGAAAAGGAGAAAAAAGGGATCGATAGAAAGGAATCTATCAAGAAGCTGTCGAGCTCGAAGAAAATAGGTTTTTCAAGAAGGGAGAAACACATTGAGATGAATGTAACAAGCAAGCTACTCAAACATAGATCCAATCAACATATTAAGCTCTTAAAACATCTTTCAACAACTATGCGAAGTATTCATAGATCCAAAACAGACACACACACACGCTAAACAAGTCTAACCAATTTTATATTTCAAAAACAAGTTAAGCAGTTTAGTGAGCATATATTAACACATGTGTTCTTTGTGATGACCAAATCACATTGTACCTGCACATGTATCAAAAGTAGCAAAGAGTTTGTGTGTTGTGTGTGAAACATAGCAAGAGTGCATAAGTGTTTCATATTATGAAGTTTTGAGACTAAAGAGAATCAAATACACGCACACACAATCATAACTGTTTGATAGGAACTATCACATTCGAGGTATATCCTATAACTCCCACATCTCCTAAAAATACACTTAAAACCATTTTTAAAAGCATTTTGATTCTTTTTACTTTTATTTTTCTTTGCATATTTTTCTTTTGAGCATAACATGCGTGGGCATAAAAGAGAGAGAGAGAGAGAAGAAGTACCCAATTATATAAGTTTAAACATCACAATTTTGCTATGCCGAAGCACATAGATGTTATATATGATTGGTGGGCTTTAGTGGTGAGATGGTTATTTATGCATTTTTCTTAGGATTTTCTAGTTCTTTCCATCAAAAAGAGTGATATGAGTGTTAAGATATAAGAGATTACTTAATTGTACTCATCACAAACACGAGCCACAAAACTCACTTACTTAGTTGTGCATTGAGATGCTCGTCTAAGCTACAAGAGATACAAAATTTAGAAAACTTTGTTTCAATGGCCATCCAAGGTACATAGGTACCAATATACACAAACATATACTGTTTTTGTATTTTTCTGATTTTTCAATTTTTTTAAAATGAAAAACAAAATAATGCAAAACTAAAAACATCCAAAAAAAAAAAAACATGAAAAAAACACACAAAACATAAAACTAGATTGACTCAAAACAGGAATGCAAAAACAAACAAGTAAAGCATAAACATAAGGAGAGAGAGAGAGAGAGAGAGAGAGAGAGAGAGAGAGAGAGAGAGAGTGACTAAATCACTTTGAGCCTTTTTCCTTCCACACTTTGGAAGAACCTTTGATCCGGAGGTGAAGAAAAAGAATTGAAACCGTTCAAGTTCGAAAGGAACATGAGGGCCTTGAGAAGATTTCCAAGAGGAGCAAAAGGATGGAAACTGATTCTAGTTTCTGAATGAGAGCATACTATTGCTTTGTTGAGTGGCTAACAACTTGTAACAATTTGAACGAGTATACCTTGAAACTCCATAGTGATGACAGAAATGTGGCTTCTTTGGCTAAGACTTTTTGTTATTTACTTTTTTAGTCCTAGGATGTCTAGCCTCTTTCTTTTCAACCTTAAGGGGTGCTCCTAAAATAGATTTGCCTTTATCTAAATTCTCACTAGTTATTTTAGTTTTATCTTCATCATTCTTAAAATTAATATTATTAGCAGGTGAGAGAAACACAGTTGTACTAGATGAGGCAATATTAGGAGAAGAGAAATCATATCCCAAACCGGTTTTATCAGAAGCAGCTTTTTGAAAGCTTAGAATCTCATCGAGCTTTGCACTGGAAGTCCTCTCCAATTAAGCTCTAACCTGGAACAGTTTCGCTTCCAGTTTCTTTGTCCTTTTAGCAAGGAAATTGTTCTCGAACCACAAAGCTCCAATGGTTTGATTTGGTTCATCAACCTTTGTAGAGAGCTCCCCTCGATCTAGCTCCATATCACTTAGCTTCTTGGTGGCCAACCTATACAGTTTCTCATGCTTCTCGAAAACCTCGTACAACTTAGCATAAGCTGTATGGATGTCATCTTGATCATCCATTTTCTCAAATTTTTATTCCACCAAGTCTTCTTCATCATTTACTGTTTTTGAAACCCCTTCAGACGGATCAACTGTGGTAGAAGGCACTCAAAATTCCCTCGTCATCACTATCATCTGACTCAATCTCAGGCTTGGTGTCACTTAAGGTAGCAGCAAGAGCCTTGATTTTCTTAATTGTCTTGAGATATATTGGACATTCTTGTTTCATGTGTCCAAAACCTTGACATCCGAAGCACTTTGGTCCGGAGGGAATAGTGCACTGACCGCCATCCTTAGCATCATTCTTTCCTTTATCTTAGCTTTTGAATTGAGAAGAATTGGATTGCTTACTGTCCTTATCAAATCCTTTCGCATTGGCATTCTTCATGAACTTCTTGAACTACCTAGTGATGTAGGACTTCATCTTGGAATCTTCATCATCTGAAGACTTATCAGTCTCATTACTTTTGGCCTTCAGTGCCATGCTTTTGCTTTTGGTTCCTTTCCCAATTCTAGTCAAACCCAATTCATAGGTTTGTAAGTTGCCAACTAGCTCTGCTAAAAAGGAATTTTGTCAATGTCCTTTGATTCGTCAATGGCAGTAATCTTGGTATGGAATCTACAGGCAGAGATCTGAACACCTTTCTCACAATCTTGGGTTCGAGAATAGTTCCCCCAAGATTAAAGGTTGAGTTGACTATATCCTTGAGTTTGACATAGAACTCATCCTTCTCCATCTTTATCTTCTCAAAGCTTGTAGTGAGCCTTTGGAGCTTTGAATCCTTGACAGTCTTAGTCCCTTCATAGGTTGTCTAAAGGATGGTCAATGCTTCCTTTGCAGTTTCAGTTGAGGATATTTTCTTGAACTCCTCATTCGTGACTGCATTGAAAATGGCATTCAATGCTCTGCTGTTGAATTTTGCTACTTTGATCTTTGCATCATCCCAATCAGCCAATGCTTTCTTTGGCTTAGTTCAGTTAGTCTCCACAACTTGTCACACCTTTTCATCTAAAGACTGCAAAAAAACTCTCATGCGTACTTTTCAGTATACATAGTTAGTGTCATCAAATAAAAGAGGTATAATAAGAGATTGTCCTCTATCCATGACAAACGAGGGTCAATGGATCACACAGTAAAGATTAAACCTAATCAAAGTGTAATACCACTTGATAGGCCAAAAATGTATTGATCCCTTTGGCAAATTAATTAATTAATTATCCAAGTTAATTAATTAAGGTAATTTAACATGCACTAGCGTGGTAGCACAAACAAATCACCAAATTATCTAAATGCAACGGAAAATAAATTTGACACAGGTGGTTTGTTTACGAATGGGGAAAACCACTAAGACAAAACCCTACTGGGTGAATTTAAGATAACCACTCCCAAGAATCCACGATTATCAATCACAAGCGATTACAAGTAAAAGGAATCCCAGTTCCTAATACCAATCTACAATTGAACCCCTACCCCAATACGCAATTGGACTTGTATTGTAGCGGCAATCTCTCCGTTTAATGCACAAATCCCAGTACGTAACTAACCAATAATGCACGGATCCCATTACGTGACTAACACACCAATTTAAGGAAGGTATTGGCTGCAAAGTTTTTCAGTTCATCCAACAATGAAGATTAGGAAGCTTCTTGGTCACAAAACCCTTGACATAAAGACGCAGTAGTTTCTACAGAGAATATGATGAACTAAAGCAATTTCTGCTTCCAGTACAATATGCATGGATTATTCTTTTTCAACACCTTGCATCCTTGTGACGGCTCTTAAAATAATCCTTATATATGTTTAGGGTTGTGAGAAAAGAAACCCTACACAAATACTCATGGATGTGCGTGTAATCAGATCTGGAAAACCTTATTTCGTAATTCTCAATAGATACAGCTTGTGTCGAGCTTTAGCAATAATTCTTGATAAAAAGGATTCTGTCAAGACTTCTATCGAGTTTTAATAAGCAGCACATTCTTCACTTGTTTCTTAATCGGATTTGCATGGTTTCAATACTAAACTTGAACACTTGTTTCTTGAAGTACTAAACTCATCATAAATCTATCCAATTACAAATAAAGTACGTTTTGTCAAAAGATTTGCAAATTATTACATAAATATGTCCCTAACAATATATATACTTTTTAATTTCATTTTAATCATTATGATGATAAGATGAGATCTTTTCTCGCAAACCATGATCCAAAGGAAGATTTTTTAAGTCAACATGAGTTCTCTTAAAAGATAAATCTTAAGTAAGATATTAATCTTGAGGCACACGTGATTTTCTTATTAGAAATTTATCCATGTACTAGCAAGAAAATAAAAGATAAAGCATAAATTCATTGGGCATATTATTTCTTAGTATAATAAAGACATACTATTTCTTTGTGTGTGTGTGTTTGTTATTTTAGATAATAAAACTACTTTATTACTTATAACATAATGTCATACAGCATTATACAATAGGATTTTAGAGCAATAATCCTAACAAATATAAGTTGAGGTAATGCCAATTTATAAATTTGGTGAGACGCTCTAGAATCTAAAGACTTTCGATTAAGTAAAACCAAAATAGAGTACATGGAATGTAAGTTCTAACAAAATTAGAAGCATAGATGAACGGATAGTAAAACTTTTTGGTCAAGAAAACTAAAGAGCTAGAGCTTTCCATATCAGCACAAGTTTATATTTATAACATAATACAAAAACATTCATATATGTACAAGTTTATGTTTTAAAAAATAGTTTATTACATTCACTAAAGATTAACAAATAATTGAATGCAAGTTGATGGTTTTATAGGTTATGTTACTTGTAAAGATTTTTAAATTATTTGGAGTACAAGTTGAACATTTTTTGTTGTAATAATTGTATTAATATCTAAAATGTATTCAATGATTTAACTTTTAATTGAGTTCATTTTTTTTTAATAAATGAACATGTTTAGTAAGTTTTAAGGATTAAGAATTTGTAAACCCTTGGCATGATGGTTACTCCACAAGTATAGGTTTTGCGGTTGTGGGGGGTAAGGGCTGGTGGTTCAAGTTTTTAGGAGAGAATTTCACATTTAGATTAGGTTAAAGTAGAATTTCATCTCAGAAAAAACAAAAAAAAAAAAAAAAAAACAAAAACAAAAAAAAAAGGATTTGGAGTTTTAATACATGTATAGTGCATTGTGTTAAAAAAAAGAAAAAGAAAAAGAAAAAATAGAATGGATTCGAACATTGGATAAGTATCATATGAGAGAAAGGAATATGCATTTATGGACTATCTATTCAATTTGCATATTAACCCATCATAACCAAATCACTAAATGAATAGACCGAGTATATAATCAGAAACTAGAAAATCTTACCTCATGTCTAACTTTGGGTTCCACCATTTGGATTTGAACATTGGATTCTTTGTTTGGATATTGCAAGAAAGATAGAGGACCTTTTCCACATCTTGTAGATTTAAGTTGATCCACATAATATGCAATGATAAGAATTGCAAACCACTTAACGAGTATAATAATCAAGACCTCTCTCATCCCGGTTGTGCTATCATTTGAATCCTACCACCTTATACCATCTGTGTAGTGTATTTGTGCGAACTCAAATAGACGATATAAAGAGATTACAGGATATAATTCCATCATGATGATCTAAAATCCTACGACAACAGAAAACAAATTTCATAACAGATAGTGTTTATGCAAAGTATAAAGGAAGAACATAAAAATTGAATTGGAATACATAAGGGTTGGGTCTAGGTGCAATCTTGCCAAATTATAATCATTTATGAATTATGACCATATGTCTTCATTAAAAATTGAGTCAGAATGCGTATTTTCAAATTAAATTCTCATCCATAATAACCTTGAAAGAATGGTTACTAAACATACTGGTTGTATGATGAGGAAAAAGAAAAAAGAAAAAACCCTCAAGAGAGGTTGCTATAATTTATCAAAAACAATAAATACAATTCGGACAAAAGCTCTTGACAGCTCACAACCATCAAAAGCAAGAGATCCATTTTAATTAGGTCACCTTCTGAAGCATGTTTCATTTCGCAATTAGAGGAGTGTATGGGTCCGGTTGGATTAGGTTTGAGGTATTTTTCAACCTAACTCAACCTAGAACAAATTGTAGGAATCAAGGTTAGGTTGGGTTGGGTTGTTAAGTTATAGGAATCCATTTTGTTAGGCATAGTAAAAAAATTGGTGAAACTACATTATTAGTCTCTAAAATTTACCCTATGTGCGCAATTGGTCTCTTAAGTTTTAAGTGAGCACAATTAGTTCATCAAGTTTTCAAAATGAGCAATATAAATCTTTCGGTTAACTTTCGTTAGTGATGTTGCTTACATGGCTAACGGAATAATGACTTGGCATTATTTTTAAATGATGTGGCATTTTTTTTAATTAAAAAATTACAAAATTAAATTTACACATAAGAAAGAAACTAGAACAATTGAAATCAAATCTTTATCCTAACCCAGTAAAAAAAAATCTCCATTTGCACAGTACATGAGTGCTTTACCAACTCGACTGAGGCATTCTCGCAAACATGTGGGCAGCCATTCACTATGCCCTGTTTTACTAATGAAGCAGTAGATCATGTTTTATTTTTACTTTTATTTTTTAATGTAATTTCGGTGTGGAGCTGTGGATTTGAATTCGCAAACATCCCAAGATAATTTGCTTCGGGGATATTACCGACATTACATTGCTGTAGCTTCAGTCACCGGAAGCTTGGGGTTGGGTAGTAGATCTATGGAGTTCTTGAAATCTTGAGGAATTCGGTTTTTTTTTTTCTTTTTTTTTTCCTGTTTGGTTGCAGGGAAAGTGAGGGAATATAAAGAATTAAGAATTTGGGTATTGGGTATTTGGCTGCTAGGAAATAAGTTTTTAGATTTTTGTTGTTTTAAGCTTTGTTTGACGAATAATATTTTTCTTAATTTTTTGTAATTATCTAATGCAACTCAAGATGTTAAGAATTGTGTGAATTGAGTTGTTTTATTACATTGACATTGCCACTTCTTGTGTGCGAATTCAAATTGAACATCAACCCACCATGGGTGACATGCAGGAAGGCCTTGAACAAATTGCAAATGGAGTTTTTTTTTTTGGTACCAGGTTAGGATAAAGATTTGAATTGGAATGATCTAGTTTCTTTCTTACGTGTAAATTTAATTTTGTAATTTTTCAATAAAAAAAAATGTTACATCATTTAAAAAAAAAAAAATGTTAGGTTATTATTCCGTTAGCCACGTAAGCAACACTACTAACGGAAGTTAACCAAAGGACTTAGGGTTCATTTGGATACAATTTATTTTGCTGAAAATACTGTAGTAAAATAATTTTTAAATGTGTAAATAGTGTTGTGGGACCAATTTTTAATTTTTTTTTTTCTGAATATAGTGATTGTGGGTCCCTTGAACAGTGCATGAACAATGATTTTGTCTCCTGAAATAGTGAAACGCGTGCATCAAATAATAAAAAAAAAAAAAGAAAAAAAAAAAGGAAAACGTGAAACGTAGAAACGTTGGACGTAGACTCAATTCCCAAACGCACACTTATATTGCTCATTTTGAAAACTTGAGGGACCAATTGTGCACATGAAGTAAACTGCAAGAACTAACAACATAGTTTCACCAAAAAAATTTTGGTTACATTAAATTATTTAAAATCAATATTCAATATAAATGAAACTATTTATACTATTAGACATAATATTCCAGTTTTACCAAAATTAAATTTCAAAATACTAAAGTCAAATCAAATGAATTTAAATTAAGTATCGAAATTTAAAACAAATAAAACTTTTTTTTTTTGAGAAACTAAAAACAAATAAAACTAAGTAGAGAGTCCAGACCCAAATTCTCTACTTCACTCGCAGAGTCTAGAGTCCACAATCCAGAGACCACTGATGGTCCACAACCCTTCCTTTCCTTTTGCCTTCTCTACACACACATTCCGTTAATGCCATTGCCATTAGCCCCTCTCTCTCTCTCTCCTCTCTCTTTGAAAGCAACAATGTCAGACAACAACGAGACGTTAAATCCATGGGGATCGCTTTTACCTGATGACATTGTAACCAATATTTTCCTTCGCCTACCAATCAAATCCATAATTATCTGCACCTGTGTTTCAAAAAAATGGAAATCTCTAATCCTAGATCCCAAATTCAATTTCATCTCCACCCATCTCCACCACTCCTACAACAGCAACAACCACAACCTTCACCTCTTCAGTTTGGACTCACAAA
The DNA here is from genome assembly GCF_002906115.3 of Quercus suber. Lineage (NCBI taxonomy): Eukaryota > Viridiplantae > Streptophyta > Magnoliopsida > Fagales > Fagaceae > Quercus > Quercus suber. The sequence continues at coordinate 505,095 of NW_027069995.1, forward strand.
AAACTGAAGACAACAAAGAACTCTACGTGTTGTATAACGAGGATGATACTGACTTCACTCGACACGCCAACTTTGATATCCCTTTGCATGGTCCAGAACTTGATCCCCTCGACAAAATATTACATGTGGTCGGTACTTGTAACGGCCTTCTCTGCCTTTCGGATTATTCACTAAAAAGTGATAGAATCTTTCTGTGGAACCCTTGTGTTGGAAAGGATCTCAGACTTCCTTCACCCAATGTCACCTACGCTACACATGGTGTGTTCAAAGGGTCCCTTGGTTTTGGATTTGATCCCAAAGCTAATGACTATAAAGTGGTCAGGGTTGTGTGGTTTCCCATTACACCTAACCTTCCAACGTTGCAACACAAGGTCGAGGTTTATTCACTTTCCACTGGTCAATGGAGAATGCTTAGGGATAGTTTGGTTCCCACATGTGTTGTCTATGGTATTTTAACACAGTCATCTGTCAATGGGGCTATGCATTGGCTTGCTTCTAGGACGGCTAATGATAACCAATTTGATCATTTTGGTTTGGTGTTTGATTTGCACAACGAGGTCTTCCATGAAATACTGCTACCAGAACTTCCAGCTTATACACGTCAAAGAAGTACGCTGTGCGCTTCTGTTTCCACATATCGGAATTCCATCTCCTTGTTTCATGACGATCAGAATAGTCTCTGTCTTGATATATGGGTGATGAAGGACTACGGTGTTGTTTCCTCGTGGGTGAAAGCTCTAAGTTTACCTTTAAGAAAGAACATAACGAGGGCAGTAGGTTTTCGCAGGAATGGTCACATTGTGTTGGAATTGGATGGTGGACAACTCATATCATGGGATTTAGAGACCCAAGAGATTAAGGATTTTGGGATTATTGGATATAATTTTGTTGATGCATATGTTGAGAGTCTAGTTTTACTTGACAAAACTGCCAACAATGCAATTACATATTGACAGAAATAGGTAAGATGCATTTCATGGTTTTTTTAAGCTTGGCATTGATCATATCATACCTTAGATATTAATATATACTGTTTGATAGGACACTGTTCTATAAATTCTTATTATTATTCATTGATTAACTTAATTAAGTTGCTTTTTCTCTACGACAAATAGCTTATCAAGGTTGTGTTCGCTATCGGTTTTATTGAGGGGATAGTTGAGTATGTAGCATGTAGAAATAAAATTGTTTATATCCATTTCAAATTTTCTTTAATATAGTCATTTATTACTTAAATAAAAAAGGTGGTCAGTGTTAGCTGTCAACTTTGAGCAATCTTATTTATCATGTAAAGTGCATGACTCCCTGCCACTTATCTCCTAAAAATGAAGTACCTAGAAGCTAAGTTAACTACTTTTACTTCGTGGTTTATATTGCTGTAATAATTTCATCTTATAATGTACTAATGCTTTTAGTTTGTTCTTTAGGTCAAGGTTATCTTTTAGAGGATGGTTATTTCTCCTATGCAATTTATGAAAGTGGGCAATGTTGTTATGAATGAAAATGGTACTCGAGTGAACAATTATTGTGGATGAAGGGATGACACCCTAAGAATATGACACATTGAACATTCAGAGGTGTATTTTTATTTTTGAAATACCCGAGTAACAGCTCGGAATGTATTACTGAGAGCATGTTGACGGATGATGCAAACCTTAACTCATAATATTGTTTTGTGGTTGCCTAGTTGGCATTAGCTTTCCTTTCAAATAATTTATTTTGGTTGTAAAGAAGAACTGTTGATTTCATATCGTATTTGTGCTTTTTGTTTTACTATGAATTGTACAATATTTTTACTTTATTGTTTTCTTTGGAACACTTTGTCTTCTCTTCACAATTGCCCTCTGTTAGTAGCAAGATATCTTCTTATTATGCATGTAATTGTTGGCATTAGAATAGGCTTAGATCATTTACCTTGGTCTCCTATTCCTCTTGGTGCACATGTTCTGGTGTTCATGTGGTAAAGGCTTTGGAGTAATTCTTAATATGTACATTCTGAAAAATGGCAAATTTGGTTACTACACTAGTTAGTGTTATTTTATCTACTTCTGGAGTTAAATCGTAAACAAGAAAGCACTTACAGTTCTTAATTTCTTGCAGGACCTTTTGCAATCGTGGTTGGTGATGGGTGTAGTAACCGACTTTAACTCAACAAAAGAATAGATTCAACACGGCTTTTTTATAGTGTTTTGTTTCTTAGTATGGTATTACTTTATTATGCCAAAATTAAACGTAGTTGCTTATGTTAAGACTCCTTTTGTGGTTACACCATTATTATATTAGTATTTCGGGATGATTTGTAGTTTGGTTTAGTTTGTTTGAGGAAATGATTAAGCACTTAATTTTGATTATCATGCAAGGGTAACTTTATAAAGTTGCTCGCTCCTAAGGATGGTTCGCTTCTGAACCCCCTGTAGTTGCGTAGCATTGCAGTTCCCTTTCAAGAGGAATTTATGTCCCTGTGAATAACACAGTTATTCGCAAGCTTGTTGGGTTATTTTTTCTTGAGTCTCAGGGAAACACCTTCTACCCCCCCTTCTCTTGTGCTCTTTCAAAACCATTGATGGAAGATCTCTCAAGCTGCTGGAAATCCCTCTCTTTATCAGAGAAGGAAGGCGCCGGCCTGACCCTGAACTCCGACCAAGTCACGACGAAGTTTTCCATAGTAGCCAGATTCCTAACACGACGTCCCATCAACCTTAACGCCATTGCAAACACATTCAATCCACTTTGGAGATCAAAAACGGGTTTCCGTATGAAGTTCATCGGTGACCACCTTATCCTCTTCTCTTTTGACTCCAAAGAAGAGGTTGACAGAATCCTTGCAGCTGAGCCATGGAGCTTTGACAAAAGCATCATGGTATTATCTAGGCATGAACACTCGACGCAGATCAATGCATCGAACATTAACACTATACCCTTTTGGGTGCAGGTCCACGATATCCCCCTACGATTCCGAAATAAGGAGGTGGCGGAAAAGATTTGTGAGGCTATAGGTTTGGTTATCCAACCCGAGAACCCTCACGACTACGATGGAGGCAGTTTTATACGAATTCGTGTCGAGGTTAATATCTCCCTCCCACTTTGCCGTGGTCGCCTCATCACCCTTGACAACAATGAAGTCCACTGGGTCTCGTTTAAATATGAGCACCTCCCCAACCTTTGCTACTGGTGTGGGTGCCTCACCCATCCAGACAAAGACTGCGAACGCTGGATTGATAGTGAAGGAACGCTAAACAAGGAGGAGCAACACTTTGGGCCGTGGTTGAAAGCAACCCCTTTCTTGGCTTCGAGAAAAGCTTTTCTTTCTGTTCCGGGCTTCTACGCCAGCAAGAAAACTGAGAAAAAAGGATAGGAAAAGGCCGGATCCCAGCCTCAACGGCATAACTCTCCTTTCTCGGCGGCAAGCAAATCACCACCTGCTCTGTCACCGAGAAATCAGGAGCCAGACCTACCATCAAAAAGCCTACAACATGACGTGAATCTCGCCTCGATCAGTCCCAAAAGTCAGATAAAAACTGACACGGAATTCTCGGAGCCACCTTTTTTGGCACCCCCAATGAAGTTCACTACACAGGTAAGTTTCGATCAACTCATCGCTGACATAGAGAAGGACATCCACTGCTTTGATAGCACGAACCCAGCGTGTAAAAATCCTAAGGAGCTTCACATGGGCCGAAGTCATCTAGGGGAAAAAGGCCCAAGCACAGTTAATGTCACTCCAAACAATACCCCCACCAAATCCACAACACAAAGCCCACTAAAAGACATAACCAATCACACCCTAGCCCAATCTCCATTGAACCCAGGAAATGACAAACATTGGATCCGCATCCAATGGCCCATCGCTATAGCAGAAGATGAAAACATGAAAGTTTATATAGGCAAAAGGGGTTCACTCCCTACCACAGAAAACTCCAACTCTCAGAAAAGAAGAGCAGTGACAGAGGATGGCTCTGATACACCCTTACCCCAAACGGCGGTGGCTGGTAAGCAGCCCCGCCGATCAAGATGAGTCTCCTTTTCTGGAACGTGCGTGGGCTTAGGAACCGGCGCATCGTTCAAGAGCTCGAACAATACATCCGAGCACAAGATCCCACCGCCCTCTTCCTAGCCGAGACGTGGGCGGGTGAAGCTAGGCTGATTAATTTGTGTACCGAGTTGGGGTTTGATCATCATTGGGTCTCGCCACAAGCAAATCGTCTGGGCTGTCTAGTTCTGTTTTGGAAGAACTTAGTTAAGATTGAAGTAATCTCTTCGTCGCCGAATCATATCGACGCTGTTGTTGGGGAATCATTGGAAGGTCAATGGCGTCTCACTGGTATATACGGTTTTGCTGACCCGGCCAAAAAACACGAAACTTGGGCTTTGATTCGTCAGCTCCAAACAAGACTCTCGCTGCTGTGGCTGGCTGCTGGGGATTTCAACGAAATCCTTTGGTCTCACAAAAAAGGTGGTTTAGGTCCGCGAAAGGAAATTCAAATGAAGGCTTTTTGCGATGCGCTTGACGAGTCGGGGCTGAAAGATCTGGGTTTTGTGGGCAAGAAGTTCACTTGGAAAGGCCAATGCCACAGTGGCCTTGTGCTGGAGCGATTGGACCGAGTGGTTGCCAACAACTTGTGGCTCTCCAAAAATCCGGGTACAAAAGTCCAACACCTCCACTCTAATTCCTCGGATCACCAAGCCATTATCGTGAAGCCCGAAGGTATCGTCCCTAAACCAAACCGATCTTTTAAATTTGAACAAATGTGGCTCAGAGACAGGGGATGTAGCAACACAGTCACTAATGCATGGGGCCCACCTCTATTGGGGGCCACAATGTCTGAGGTAGCAGGAAAAATTAAGAATTGTGGGGAAAAACTCTCGGTGTGGAGTAAAAATTGTTTTGGTAGTATTAGGAAGCTCCTAGAGACGAAAAGGAGACTTCTTGACAAACCTAAGTTGGAAGCAGCTAAGGGTGGAGACCAATTATTGGTGAAATCCTTACAAAAGGAAATAAATGACCTGCTTGACAAGGAAAGCCAGATGTGGCAACAACGCTCACGCGTGCTCTTTTTGAAATGTGGGGACAGAAACACAGTTTACTTCCACAACAAGGCCTCCCAAAGATTCCGGAGAAACCGAATTCTTGGGCTGAGAAACAGTTAGAATGTATGGTGCACAGAGGAAAATCAGATCAAAAACATTGCCCTCGAATTCTATCAGTCCTTGTTCTCTTCCTCTTCCCCAACAAATTTTGATGAAGTACTCCATAAGATTCAACCCTCTGTCACGGACGATATGAATGCTATGCTACTTCGACAATTTAATAGGGAGGAAATTGAGACTGCCATGAGAGAAATGGCTTCCATCACAGCTCCGGGCTCCGATGGCATGCCCCCGCTTTTCTTCCAGACTTTTTGGAGCACGGTGGGTGATGACGTCTGCTCAGCCGCTCTCGACTGCCTGCAAAACTGTAAGATTCCAACTGACATAAACCGTACTCATATTGCTTTAATTCCAAAAGTTAAATCCCCGGAAAATATTTCTGAATTCCGTCTTATAAGTTTATGTAGTGTGATTTACAAACTGGTGTCTAAGGTGTTAGCAAACAGGCTAAAGATTATACTCCCATCAGTAATTTCAGAAAATCAAAGTGCGTTTCAAGCAGGCCGGGTGATTACAGACAACACATTAATGGCTTTTGAAACACTCCACTATATGAAGCACCATCATTCTGGCAAGTCGAGCTTCATGGCCCTGAAGCTCGACATGAGTAAAGCGTACGACCGCATTGAATGGAAATATTTGGAACTTGTGATGAAGCGCATGGGTTTTGCGGACAGATGGATAGCTTTAATGATGGAATGTATTTCATCAGTTAGCTATTCGATCCTGATTAATGGAGAACCCTCAACTACCTTCCAACCAACCAGGGGCATTAGGCAAGGGGACCCCCTCTCCCCTTACCTGTTTCTTTTTTGTACGGAAGGTCTACATAGTCTCCTGCAACATGCGGCTGATTCAAACCAGATTCGAGGTGTCTCTATAAGTAGAAATGGCCCTCGACTTACACATCTTTTCTTCGCCGATGACAGCCTACTCTTCTGCAGATCCTCCATTATGGAATGTCAAAAAATTCAAGCCCTCTTGAGGAGTTATGAAAGGGCTTCGGGCCAGCAACTAAATAGATCAAAAACTTCTCTGTTCTTCAGTAAATCAACTTTAGCGGACTCCATTGATCAGATCACAACTCATCTTGGGGTTCAGGAGGTTAAGCAATATGAGAAATACCTCGGCCTCCCTACCCTAGTGGGAAGAACCAAAAAGGCCAGCCTCTTATTCATCAAGGAAAGAGTTTGGGTGAAGTTGCAAGGGTGGAAAAAACAACTTTTGTCCCAAGTCGGGCGTGAGGTGTTGCTAAAGGCGGTAGTGCAGGCTATACCAACCTATGCCATGAGTTGTTTCAAATTACCCATCACTTTATGCAATGACATTGAGCAACTAATACGAAAATTCTGGTGGGGGCAGCGAGGGGAGCAAAGGAAAATTCATTGGTCAAAATGGAGTACTCTTTGTCTCCCAAAGGACCTAGGGGGCTTGGGGTTTAAGGAACTTCAGAAATTTAACGATGCTATGTTGGCAAAGCAAGTATGGAGGCTACTTGAGGATAAAAACTCTCTATTCCACCGCTTTTTCAAAGGCAAATTTTTCCCTGACAGGAATATATTTGGGGCAAAGGAAAGCAACGGCTCATTTGCTTGGAAAAGCATTCTCAAAGGGAGGGAGGTCATAAAAAAGGGTGCCAAATGGAGGGTGGGTAATGGTGATAATATCCGCATTTACCATGACAGGTGGCTGCCTGCCTCTCATTGTGCTAATATCCAATCCCCCCCACTTTTCTATTGCGATGATGCGTTGGTTTCAGTGTTAATTGACAAGGAAAGGAATTGCTGGATTGATGATGCTATAGACAATAACTTCCTACCCCAAGAAGCCAAGATGATCAAGTCAATCCCCCTATGCTTCACTGAGGCAAGAGATCAGATGTATTGGCCGGGTAAGGTGGATGGTGTCTATTCGATCAAGGCTGGGTATAGATTTTTGATTGAGGATGAGCTGACACCAAGCACAGGCCCATTGGCCCCCCTACATACAAAAAGCATCTGGAAAGGGCTATGGAAACTACGAATTCCTAACCGAACGAAAACGTTGCTGTGGAGAGCAGCCTCGGATGCTCTTCCCTCTCTTGTCAACCTGATGAAAAGGAAGGTTCTTTCTGATGCCTCCTGCCAGGTGTGTGGTCTTGAACAGGAGACTGCTTTGCATGCTTTATGGGGATGTCCGAAACTGGAAATGGTCTGGGATTTGCACTTTGGTCCGTTAAGGAATGATGCTAAAGATTGTTTGAACTTCTTGGAAGTTGTTCAGGTATGCATGGAGAAAGGCCACCCCACGGAACTAATGGCTATGATCACATCACAAATCTGGCTTAGAAGGAATAAGCTTAGAATTGGTGAGTCGGTGTCTGACCTGAGACTAATATTCCCAATGGCGAAAGAAGCTTTACGAGATTTTCATCATGCCCACGCCCCTGCCTCTTCTACTCCCCCTGCCCGAATCCACCCCAAATGGGAGCCTCCTCCCATGGATTGGGTGAAAATTAACTTTGATGGCGCCGTCTTTCAAGAAAAAGGCGAAGCAGGTCTTGGTGTCATCATTCGCAACGACCATGGTCTAGTTATGGCTGCTTTAACGCAAGTTATTCCACTGCCCACCTCGGTGGAGATGGTGGAAGTGTTGGCAGCAAGACGGGCTCTTTCCTTTGCACAAGATCTTGGTTTTGATCATATCATCCTGGAAGGCGACTCGGACACTGCTATTCGAGCCATGAAGGGCTTAAGCTTCGCTGTAGCAAGCTTTGGCCATATCCTCGCTGACATCAAAGTCCTTTCTTCAAATTTCAGGCACTTAGTTTTCAATCATACTCGTAGGATGGGAAACAAAGTCGCTCACAGCTTAGCTAGAGCAGCATGTAACTTTTCTCCTTTTTGTACGTGGATTGAGGAAGTCCCAGTAGTCTCTGATGTATCCTACCGTTCTGAAATTTTAATGGAATCTTAGCTCCCCCTTTTCTAGGGGTCGGTTTCTAAAAAAAAAAAAAAAAAAAAATTTGATTATCATGCTTGTATTGTGATGAAGATGCTCAGGAAAATAGGGTGGGTGTGTGTTTTGGGGACAAGCATATGTTGCCCAATTGTGTTAGATTTCTCCTTGCCCAATTTTAGTTGTTTATGTTTAATTCTTGTTTTTTGGCTACATCATTATTATGTTAGTATTTGTAGATGATTTGCAATTTGATTTCAATGTGTTTACATAAATAATTAAGCATTTTATTTTGTCTGCCATTCTTGCATTGTGATGAAGATGCTTGTCAATGCACTATGTGTGTGTGTGTTGTGGTAGATAGAAGCTAGATTTTTACACATCCAATGGATCTAAAGGTATCCATCGAATACATCTAAGAGAGAAAGCCCTTGTTAAGTTTGACTAATATAGTTTTGCCTACTTTTAATAATAACATTCTACTTTTATGTACATTTTGCCTGTGTAAGTTTGACTGATATAATTAATTACTTGGCTCTGATTTCTGTCTTGCCATATGATATAACAAATAATTAAACCCTGGCTATCAAATGAAAGAGAGAAAGAGATAGATTCTAAAATTATTGGAATCCAATACATAATTTCTATTTGTACTAAGTTTTTTTTGCATGAATACATCACATTAGTTTGAACTTTGAAGCGCTCACAATTTAAGGATGATAAATACATTAATGGCCTATTTGGATGGAAGGGGGAAGGAGGGGAGTAGATTAGTGTTGGCTAAAAATAAGCTAATTTTGTGCTAAATCTAATTTACCCTACTCTACTCTCCCTCCCTCCTCCTCAATCCAATCGGACCATAATTGTTATGCATCGCACTCAAAATTCATCTTTTGACACTAGAAGGGAAGTCTGAAATTTGTTACTCCTCTTTGCATGCTCTACTCTCTTCCATGAACACACCACCCCCCCCCCCCCCCACCCCCCGGCAAAAAAAAAAAAAAAAAAAGAAAAAAAAAAAAGAAAAGAATCATCACTTAAGACCTTGACAATTCTGAAACATGAAAGATGATGATCAGATGAGCTCAAGTCTTCTAAGGAGTTATAGATTCCTCAAGCACCAGATGAAATTCAAATTTAGGTCAAGTTGTTCACGGTTGGCCTGTACTTAAAGCAGTTTCATTATTGCAGTTGTTTATGGTTGTTGTTATAGACTTGAATCAGTTGAACCATCTTTATCGCTATTGGAACTACTCTCACCTGTCACCGCATTGTTGATTTTGTGTGTGTGTGTGTGTATAAAAGATAAATTGTTCTTTTGAAACATCAAAACAATGTCATCAGACAATCCATGTTGAGAAGTTTGTACGAATGGTCGATTAATATAGGCAACAATTTTCATGTACTTTTTTAGAAGAAGTCTTCAATAATTTAATTTTGAGATTGTAAAATCTTACTTCTTAGGTTGTTGGCAATACTCTTTTTGTAATATTTCTCAGTTCTCATTCAATAAAGCTAAGCAGCATTTTGATTTGCACATGCTCTGCTTCTGTCCACATTGATAGTGATAAGTATGTTAACTGTATAAACAGCTTCTCATATATATATATCTAATTTCCTCTAGAAATATTTTGTTTTTGATCAAATGAAGACTGAGTAGTGCTCGTTTTAAGGTGCTTCCTTTTGTTTTTTCCCTTTCACTCAAGAAATCCAACTCTAAACACTGGTATGCTCTTTAGAGGTGCTTTTCTAGCTCTTTGCACCTTTAGCTGAAAGATCAGGGCAAGAAAAATCTAGTTTACCATTCATTGTAGGGCAAGTAGGTCTTAATATGTCTGTGACTTGAGACATGTTTGAATCTTGAACTATGTTTTGTATAGTCTGTAGTTATGGATTTACTTCTCTCTTTTTTGTATATAGTCCGTGGATGCAGACAAAGAACGTATTTCCTACAGGTTTTTAAGCTGATATTATGTATTGACTGCCAATGCTATTTTCCTCAGAGAATCCAGTAAGATGAGGATATTGTTGAACTTTTGCTCTTACTTTTTTTCATTAATTTATTATGTCCAATTTGAAACTGTGGACAAAAATCATTTCTACACATTGGGGACCGTTATAATGGAGAAATTATAAGATCCACGTGGTGGATAAGTGATGTGGTCCACCATTCCACTAAAAAATTTCCATCTATTTAAAATTGTTAGTTAGAAAATTTTTTAAAACAGAAAATAATTACTGATTCAGCAATTTTAAATAAGTGGAAGTTTTTTAGTGAAATGGTGGACCACATCACTTGTCCACCAGAGGATTCTATAATTTCTCATTATAATGAACCCTATCAGAACATTTGTCAAAACTAAGACACCAATAATTTTCTTGTCTAGTTACATTAGGAAGTGAGAAGTCATAAGCCATGACGAACTAGACGCTCTGTAATATATGCATGTATAATGACTTTGGACTCGAAAGAATAATGTCTGATGACCACAAGTAATGTAATATTAAAAGAACTAGTCGCAGAACCACATAACAAAATTTTTAGGCGAAAAGCACCTTTTAGTCCCAACATTTTCAAGCGATTCCCATTTTAGTCCCTACATTTTATTTTTATCGCTTTTAGTCCCTATCTTGAAAAATGCTTCCTATTTTGGTCCCTGCTGTTACATCAGAAACGGAGAAAGCTAACATGACAAACGGCAGGAATAAATAATACTAACTTAATATCCACGTGGCCTAAATTAATAATAAAAAATGTTTTTTGGCATTAAAAAATGCCACGTCAGCATCTAAATTAAAAAAAAAATTATTAATTTTAACTAAATAAAAAAATTAAAAACAGAATTAAAAACTAAAAATCATATGAATTGAGATCTAAGTGTGTCTTGAACAAGAATAACAAGAACCACAATCTCAGATCCAATAACACAAACCCAAAAATTAAAAAAAAAAAAAAAAAAAAAACAAATCTAAGCAGATTGCAACAAAATACAAATTAGATCTGGAAAAATCAACAAATCAGAGAATTCAAGTCTCATAAAAATAAATAAAAAAAATAATAAATCAAAAGGACTAAAATGCTCACCGCCTCCATTCATGAAGAGCAAAACCTTCCTCTGGCTCCATTTTGATCGGTGGCGGAAGCACCGAACCGTCAGAGCTGAAAACGCCATCGTCGATGCCAATGCCGATGCCGTTTTCACTAAACCACCGTAACCGTTCTCGTTCCCATTTCCATTATCCCCGTGGATCAAGTTGAACAGAGATTAGGAGTAGCCAAGGTTTGGATCGTCGAATCCGTAGATCTCAGGCGATGCGGAGGCATGGTCGACGGCCATGTCATCGTCAGCTGGAAATCCCCCGAATGGGAAGTTGGAGTAAGAAGCATAGCGTTCGCCGGCGGCGGTGAAGCTCTATTCATCTTCATCGTCAATGAAATAACTATTCGATGTGTTCACGTTGAACTCCTCCTCGCCATCGATGCGATATACGTCGAAGGAAGACATTGCCTCTCTCTCTCTCTCTCTCTCTCTAAAAAAACAAGTAAAAAACAAGGAAGACATTTACTGGTGTTTTTTTTTTTTTTTTTTTTTTTTTTTTTTAAATTTTTGGGTTTGTGTTCTTGGATCTGAGTTTATGTTCTTACTGTTCTTGTTCAAGACACACTTAGATCTCAATTTATATGATTTTAGTTTTTAATTCTGTTTTTAATTTTTTTATTTTAGTTAAAATTAATAAATTTTTTTTTTTTAATTTAGATACGTGGCATTTTTTAATGCCAAAAAAATTTTCTATTATTAATTTAGGCCACGTGGATATTAATTTAGTATTATTTATTCTTGCCGTTTGCCACGTTAGCTTTCTCCATTTCTGAAGTAATGACAGAGACTAAAATGAGAAGCATTTTTTAGGATAGGGACTAAAAGCGGTAAAAATAAAATGTATGGACTAAAATAAGAATCACCTAAAAATGTATTGACTAAAGGGTGCTCTTCGCCAAATTTTTATGGTGGTTTCTTTCTTTTATTTTTGGCAATTTGGACTAAGGTAAAAAATTTAAAAAATTAAATAAAAAAAGTATGTGTAAGGTTTTAATATTTATTAACTTAAAAAAAAATGAAAAACCAATTGACTACTCTATAAATCACATACTACACTACATTTAATATCCTAAACAACTTATAAATTACCTTCTGAACTACTGCTTAATGAAATTTTCACCATTGTTGGAAGAGTTTAAATTCAATAAATAAAATTTTCTTCATAAAGTGTCCTCATGAAACATTACAATGCATAAAATGAAAACCAATAATTTTTACTTCATCTTAATTATCTTTTTTTTTAATAAAATTTATTTATTAAAAAAATAATATAATTTTTCTCAAGAATTCAAAAGATAAGTTAGTGTAAATATATATTTTTTAATAAAAGCTATTTATAACATTTTTTGTATCATTAAAAAGTATATAAAATTTGGAAATTATTCTTTTAGTTTAAACAAACTTTCTCAAACCCAATTTTTCTAACCTAATAACCAAAAGGTGGCTCATGATAATTGTAACACTTTTTTTTTTTATACAAAAATTCAATCTTGTATTAATTCTATTCACTAGTTCATATTGTTCCTATAATATTTTCTAATGTAAAATATTTCAAAATAAGAAGATTATATGATTGACTAAGTTGTTAGCAATTGTTAACCTTTGTTATCATTATCTACATAGTATTTTAATAATTGTTAACATTACCTGAATTTTGTATAATCATATAATCTTCTTGAAAGGGTTCGAATTTGTGTCAAAAAAACAAGAGTTTGTTTAGACCCCAAATTAAAAATTACGGCTAAATTGCTTTTACTTTAACTTATCTAAGTGTGGAATAAGAGTAAATGAAGTGCAATCACTGGATCTACTCTAATGCATACACATGAACAATAAACGATAAAAGTAAGACATAAGAATAAGGGAAGAGAGATGCAAACACAAGATATTATCGAAACGTGTTATTGAAGAGGAAACTAAAGAACTCAGCGAAAATCTTCTCTGCAACACTCTAAGTCGAAATCAATCCACTAGTGAATAAGTTAGAGTACACGAATAACAAAAGACCCTCGAAACCTAGTCTACCCAATATACTTGAGCCCTCCAAGCTCCTGCTACTAACGGACTTCTTGAAGTCTTGTCTTCACTAGCTTTCCGGATCTTTCAATACACCCTATTGCATCCGCCAAGCCTCATTGGCTTCTTTTGGCAAATCTCCAAAGCTTCCCAAGCTCCAAAACACTCTCTACACTCTGAATAGATGTGAGTTGTGTTTGGGTACAAATCTCCTCTCAAGGTATAATAATGGGAGAGGGAAGGAAAAGATGCTAGAATGATTTCTCACTAAGGATGAGTATCTCTCTCTCTAAAAGATGGGTGTATTGTGTTGTAGAAAACTCTCTAGGGTTTTCTCTATGAATAGCCTCTCATATTTTTGTGAGTAATGGGGGTATATATAGTATGGGTGAAAGGTAAGAAAGTCACTCTTAAAATCCTCCAGGCAGAATGTTTCTCAGGTACCTCGCAGGTTGGCCCTTCTTGCGAGACAGTTGCGAAATTCCCAGCCTGGCACAACTCTTAGCTTCCAGTCATGTGCTTCTCACGTAGCCTTTTCGCGGGTTACACTTCTTGCAAACTTCTTGCAAGCTAGTTGCAAAACTGCACTGATTTTTCAATTCATACTTGATTCTTTACCAACTTAATACTAAACCCAATATAATAAAATTCCACAAATACAAAGAACAAAATTAATGTAATTACAACACTTTTTGTCATAGAATAAAGCCAACATAAAACATAGTTGTAAATTATAACTTTACATTTCTTATTCTCAATCATAGTTTTATCCTTAAGATAATTATATTGTATTTTCCAATTAATTTTTATTTCCAATTAATTTTTATTTTCTCTCCTTTTTTATTACTTAATTGTAGCATTTATTGTTTTTAGATTCTAGTTTATGTTTAACCACATCAGCAACCATGTCATTATCCTTTTTCTTATAATTTCCTATAATTTTTTAAAAACTTTTACTCATTTAAGATAAATTAAAAATCCATTATTTAACAATAAAAAACATATATATTTTATTTTTAACTCTTCTTATTATTAATTTCTCAACTGATTGTTACACTTTTCCAACATTTCATCTCTCCACCTTAATTCATATGTGGTATAATATATAATATATTCTTTAAAATTTATTGAAGATAATTTGTTCTCTTTAAAACTAAACTTTCTAAAAGTATTTTCCACATCTTTATTTCTACAAATATGTCGTTCTATTATTTTGGACGCTCTTTTTTATTATTATTATTATTATTATTATTATTATTATTATTATGAAGAAACTTGGGTGTGTGTGATTAATATTATTGTATTATTTTTTGAAGTGGTCAATACTTTTCAAACTTTTGTTATAGTGTGTTATTTATTTATTTATTTTTTTTGTACAACTAAACTTTTTTAAGTTTCAAATTAATCATTCAAATTTCTCATTATCTTAAAGAGATTATCATGATAATAAAACATCATCACAAATTTACAATTGATGAAACAATCTACATGGATATTACTCAAATAGTTGATAAAAAAATTCAAACATGTAAATTGTATTTTAATATAAACTCAAATTTTCACTTCCAAAATATATAAGAATTAACTCAAACCAAAACTATAAGAGGGGGAGAGAGTACATGTGATGGGGAATTAAAAAAAAAAAAAACACACACAACACACACACACACACACACACACATCAAAATGTATCAACCAAAAGTGTTGATATAAAAAAAAATCAAAATTTATCAATCTAAATAGAGTTGCAAGAAAGAATAAATAATATATATATATATATAGAGAGAGAGAGAGAGAGAGAGAGAGAGAGAGAGAGAGAGAGAATAATTACCTTTTTGGGAGAGAATATGAGAAAAATAGTAAATTTATATAAAAGAAGAGTAAAAGAATACTCAAAAGAAAAAATGAATTATCCAAGCCATGTTACATAATAGAATAACATTAAATCATTATATAATATGTCATAGGATAGCATTTATCAATCATAGAAAAGATAAAGAAAAAATGTAACAAATTAAAATAAAACCAAATCACATCAACCAAAGAGAATAATCACCTTTTTGGGAGAGAATATGAGAGAAAAATAGTAAATTTATATAAAGAAGAGTAAAAAAAATACTCAAATGAAAAAATGAATTATCCAAGCTATGTTACTTAATGAATAACATTAAATCATTATATGTTATGTCATAGGATAACATTTATCAATCAAAGAAAAGATAAAGAAAAAAGATAACAAATTAAAATAAAACCAAATCACATCAACCAAAAGTAGTGTTCAACCCAAAAATCCATCAACCTAAAATAGAGATGCAATAAAGAATTAAAAATACACCAAAAGAACTTTATACACACACACACACACACACACACACACACACACACACACACACACACACACACACACACACACACACACACACACACACACAGAGTATTCACCTTTTTGTGTGGGCAAAATATGAATTGAATAGAAGAGGGAATAGAAAATTTTATAGTAAATAAAATGGGAAAAGAACAGTCAATGGAAGATGAAAGGATAGATGAATTGTATTGGGAAATTTAGACCTCAATTGATAAAATTAACAAGTTTTAAACCCAAGTTGTTAATTAGATTTATTATGAATAAAACTTGTTAAAACAAACAAACATCAATATCATGTCAAAATTATGCAGTGGAAAAGTAAATAAGACAAGATATGATGACCTAGGAAAACCAATAAAACAAACTAGTTTCACAGTAAAAAATCAAGGGAGAAACCTTCCCAAAAGGTAATCTACTATAGTAAAAAGAAGTTTCAGATCTAGTATAAAACATTTATATCTAGACTCTACAATTCCTGTAGATGAACTTATAGCAAAAACCTTCTACCGTTTCAGAACCTTTAAACTCTTCAATATATGAACGCCACCCTTTTTGCATGGATCCCAGTACGTGACTAACACACCAACTTGAAGAAGATGTTAGCTGCAAAGTTCTTCACTAACCATTTCCTATCCCACAACTTCTACTTCTACCAACCAAACAAAAACTAAAATTATATATTTTAAATCTAATTAATTTACTTGATAGGTTAAATTTCTAATTAATTTACTTGAAAATGTGCTTAAGTATACTTATACTTTGAAAAAATTGAAAAAAAAAGTGGAAAAATGTGAAAAATATGAAAAAAAAAATATAAGGTTTTAAAAAACTATATATAAGAAATAAAAGTTAAAAGCCACAGCTGATGCCAAAAAAACCATAATTGAAGTTATGGATTAAGAACTAATAATAATTTGCCATCTATAATTCATTTTGTTGTGAAATGAATAATAGTTATGTTAAATGTCAATGCATTAATCTTCTCAATGGGTTTAATATTTTCCGCGCTCCCCCAGAATGAAATAATTAAATAATATCTTCAAATCTCTCTTGGGAAACATGCTTTTCTCAGCAAAATTACAGCATTAAGCATAACGAACAGCTCGAACATGGTAATTAAATAAACCAAACGCATACCATATCACAATCAGAATGCAATGCTGGAATCAATGGTTATGTTTATGGTTATAGGTTTTTTTTTTTGTTTCCTTTTTCTGTTCCAGGTCAGAGCACTTTAAATAAGAACTTATACATCCAAGCTCCATGTATAATCTCCACACGTCTTCAATAAAAAAATACTGGAAAGACGCAATATTTCTTTATCTCACTCTTGAATCCATTGGAATGGAATGATTTATATCGTTACCCCTTTCCTAAAGATAAATCAAACACGCATGAGATTACATTGAGATCTAACCTAATGTAAGAAATTTTATTATTTGCCCAAAAATAGAATAAAATACAATAATCCTTGAAAGAAAAGGTTACTGCTCCACAGACTTGAGCGGTGTAAACAATTTTAACTCTAGTGCAAAATAAAAAATAACCCTGTCACCTCCAGTGCACAAACTGAAAGGAAGCCAAACCCTAAAGTAGGGAGCTAATGTATAATTTGACACAATTTTGTAGCAATATTTTTTGACAAAATGATTATTACTGTCGGACATTTAAATAAGGACATCTAATGAACCATTCAAACGCTACCTCTATATTCACAAACATACCTTCGTTGTATCGACCAGTTTTGCCGCCATTGTTATTCTCTGAACAAAATCTTTAGAGCACAGGTAAATAGAGCTCCAAGCAAATGGGTATCTGCCCAATTTCTCTACAATATCTTTGATTCTTACAGATTGAGAAGCAGAAATAGCTGTCTTAAGAAACTAGTAATGCTAAGTGCAAGCTCTACAAAGATTGTGGTATGAATTAGTGAAAAAATCAAAAAAGACGTCTCTATTATCAGTTTACAGCAGTGACTGGCAGAAAAGGAAAATAAAAATAAAAATCAATACAGGAAAGAAAATTCACTATTTACAGTAGATACACAGCAGGTGAATTGGTGAGATAAAAGCAAAGGATCAAGATTAGGTAAGACTGGGTTAAGCCTAAAGGTGTCTAATGATACAAGGCAAAAGTTAAAGCCGTGAAAAATTGGCATTGCAGACAAAATTTCTAGTGCAAATTCAATTTTTTTATGGGAACGGATCATCTAGTCTGGACAGAAATCCCCCACAACAGTGGACATCATTTGGTAAACAATGTATTATCCATCATTCTGCAACACAAACTGAAAAAGTAAGAGGCATATTAAGCCCATAGATAGGGAAAAAACACTTAATTTTGCTATGGATCAACAGTTAAAAAGAACAAAATGGGAAGAAAAAACTTACTCGTACTAATCTGCATTCCATCCAACTAGTGCGCTAAAGACACAATGGTAGATGAGCAGGAGGTTATAATTCCATGGTTTGTTGGTAGATCCAGTTAATCCCTGGGCATTAGAATGTATCTAGTGAAGAAATCTAATTGAATCTGTCATACTTTTCTTATCACTAATGGTAAATTAAATCTAACTGAAATCATATCTATCAACATAATAGTGCCTCTCAAAAGCAAACAATGTTCAGCAAAGATAGGATAAAGCTCCATTCAAGTTTTCCCAAATCAACATTTTTTGTAATTCTTTCTCTGTAAACAATACTTTTGCTCAGTTTAGTAGTAAACCTAGAGGGTACTTTAAAGAAGCATATAAAAAAGATGATTCTGGGCCAGCTAAAGAACCTGAAATTGTAAGTCCAGTCGGAAAGCTTTGCTTGTCAAATTCAAAAATACATGCTTTAAGTTTAACATCAGTATGCTTTTCATACATGTATCTTCTCATGCAAGTTGAAAAGACTACAGCAAAATGCTAGTTCAGAAGGATTCACATGGATTAATAGGATATTAGATTCTTGTTAATATAATTGTCATTGATCTGAAAATGTTAGGAAATATATTTTAAAAAATTAAAATCTATTTCTCCATCAATTTTCTGTATTTGGTTCAGCAACAAGGCAATCTATTTATAATATTTGGTAATATCTTTAATAGTAATGACTTCTCTATCAAGACACTGCATTTGGATCAGCAGCAAGGACATTTATGCTAACCTATAGTCTTGCTTTTTTAAAGAACTTTTCCAAGCAAGATACTAGACTAAAATCTAACCTAAACCCACCTCTTTTTCATTTGGGCCAAGACTGACTCCAGAATTTATATATCAACTTCATATCCGCATGGAAAAAAAGAAATCCTCTTCAATCGGTTTCTTTTGCAAGATGACATGCCACTGTCCAACAGTCATTGGACCATTCTGTTTTTGCAATTAAGATTTTTTTTAGCTATCCAACAGAAATGTGAAATGTTTTGTGTCTTAAGTTCAAATTCTTTCCTTCCAGTTTGTTTCATTCCATCACTTAGGCTGCAAATTAATTATATTTGCTAACATTAACAATTGAGCAACGGCTCTTGGGTTTAACTTATCAGTAGTCTCTGCACTATCTGCAGTATCACAATTGTTTTCATAATCATCACTTATCATGTTTATTTTAATATATTCCTGCTAACTCAACTCAACTAAAATTTATTTAGAAATTCTCAGTCTTGACTTTAAGCAATGCATCTTAATAGTAGTAACTGAAAAAATTTCAATGCATGAAATTTAAGCATTTAACTCACAAGTTTCACATATTAACAGTAAGACAGATGTTATCACTTGTCAAATTGATTCCACAAAATTCGCTATGCACTTAACCATGAGTTATAACTTGATTTCACTCCAACAAATCCCAAGACAAGAGACATATTTAGATAGATATAATTAGGTCACAAACAGATTAGAAAGTCAGACTATGCTTGATTTCATCTATCTAAATGTTCATCAAAATTTCACATTTAGGAGCTAGAGGAGGTTTTGTAATGTAAACTTACTCTTTCAATAAAATTGAACACTCATTTTGGTGTGGATGATGCCCTGTGTTCCAGAAATTCCCAAGCATTCTGCATAGTATTAGACACAGGTTTTCCAAATTCCAACAAACCCCTAATCCATTTAACCCGGTTTACAAGTTCTTCCAGGTCCATAACTGCAACTTCTAACGTATCAGAACACATGGAATCTAAAGAAATATTTCCATCCGCTTTTATCTTCTTTGAAGACCCAGAGTTATCATATTTTCCATTCCTAGACGCAGTTCCCACCATATCAGCTGACACATCTCTAACAATGTCTGAGCAATTGGTCTTTCCAATTCCATTCTCTTCCATATCTAACTCCAAATTTGTTTCAGGTGTTTGTGTCTCCTTAGATGTCACAGTGATCAAAGGTCGCTTCACCATTCGTTCTGATGCATCTGGAAGTTGTAATGAGCTAGCTGAACTATGAGAAGAAGAAGAAGAATTACACTTAAGCGATGCCCTAGTAGTAGCCTGAATTCCCTTTCTTCCTTTGCCTTCGGCTTGGATCATCAAATTTGGAGCCCCAGCAACTTATATTAATCCGGTGCCAATCAAATTCAAATTTGAAACCAAGTCATTAAATAAACCAAACCAATCAAACTCAAATTTGCCAAGAGCCTTGTAGCTTAATTGGCACCTCAACATTTTGTAACTATCTCAAAACAATTAAACCAAACAGAAGTATAGGAGGCATGGATATAAGATCAAGTGGTAAATGATCAAAGTAACTAATCACATACATCTGTAAAATGTCCAGCTATGTAAAGACAGAACCACTAACTTCTATAAGGTCACGTACAAGTATAAGCCACCTATTGTAATACTTGCTCCATCCTGAAATAAATGTTTGATTCTAAATAATAAAAAAATGTGAAAGTTTAGTAATATTCCTAAAAAAATTTCACTTTATAGTTTATATTACGTGTGGACACAACTTTAAATGAGATTCTCATTTTCTTATGACTAAATTGAAATTTGCACCCTTAAAGTTAAAGAGTCATTTTGATATATTCCCCCTAATGTTTAACAATTTGGATCCCTAACGTATGCCATTTTTTGAAACAAGTCCTTCCAGTCATTGATGAGCTAGCCACTAAATGCCACCAAAGCCTGCCACATGTGAAAACCATGAAACAAGCCCTAGAAAAGGCCAGTGATCCCCTAAAAACTGTTATAGCAAAGAACTCTTCCAAAACTGATGGCTCACTAATCCAATGGGCAGAACAATCTCTGGACTTCAGTTTAAATCAAAGAGGGCATTAGAGTGATGGTGCAGCATGATTAAAACAAAGGGCTTCAATAGCTCCCAACTGATGGTGCTAAAAATATATGCACAGAGAAGGACAAGTAATTATAGATTAGAGTTTAAGATAGAGATTGAAAAGAGAGGTTTACAGATGGAAGGTAAATGGCGTATTCTTTCATCAGTCAGCAAAGGGCTTGGTGTTTCATGCTATCTTTACAAGCAATAGTTCACCTTGTACCCAGTGTTGTTAAAAGCAAGCTTAAATCTCAAAAATCGAAGCCCAATGTCTGAGCGGCGAGTACTTTGCTTGCTTGAAGCAAAGCTAATTAAGTGAAGCGTGTCTCAGGCATTCTCTCTCTTCTTCTTTTTTTATTTTGTGCTTTATGAAGAAGCAAAAAGCACACTTAGATGCGCTGTTTTATTTTTTTGCTAAAATATATTTATAATTAAACTTAACTCCTTGATCTAGAAGGAAATGTCAAGAACATTGAATTATTAAACAAACATTATTCTTAAGGTGCTGTATTACTCACAATTTTTTGTTTATATATCGAGACAATAATTTACTATTCCTTTGGTTTTTGGTCTTTGCCTTTTGTATTTATTTTGATGAACCATATACTTCATTTGATCATAGCTATCCTGATTACGTATTTTCATAAAGCACAAGAGAATTATACAAAATGTTCTGTTTAAACTTGCTACGATTGGATTATTATCATATTGCCATCCATAAAAAATCATTATCAATTATAAAAATTTTAAGAAATTGAAACAACCGTAAAATTTGAAATTACAAATTGTGCAATTGCATTATCCATTTTAACTAATTAACAAAACATATTACTATTTTAAATTTATTAGTTTTTTTATTATATGCTATGTATTTTTTATTACAAATTATTATATTTATATTTGACAAATATGCACTTTACTTAAATCAGGTGTGCACTTGCACTTTGCACCTAGACTCCAAGAGAGTTGTACACTTAAGTGCACTTAATGCTTTTACCAAAACTGCTTGTATCAACACTTGTTTGCATAATTTTTTTTAATGTAATTATATTATTATGAAATGTTAGTTAAAATGATAATCATTTATGAAATGTAATTGTATTACATCTATCTTTAACGTTAAGTAATTTTTAGTTAAATTATTTATGACATCACTATTCAACCTCAATTGAATCCCCAATCAAATCTCTAAACCATCTCACTTTAAAGGTTTCCTCAATGATTCCGGGGCTGTTTGATACCTGCTTTTAAACAACAGTTTTCAGTATTTAAATAACAATAACATTTCTTACACATATTTCTATAACACTCAAACACATATTTCCACAACACTGAAAACTGAACAACAATACTTAAACACTGCTACCAGACGGGCCCTCAATTTTCAAAACAGTAGTTACAATAGAAATATTGGTGTGAATTATAAGGTAATGCCCCAAATTTAGTAGCATCAACCCTCTCTCACCATAAGTTGTGAAATTTACTGAAATTTTTTTTAAATATTTAATATCACATAGTAAATTTTGTTAATTTCTTGATAAGTTTTTTTTAATTTCACAGTTTATTCTATTTATTTGTAATTATATTATTTATAACATCACAGTCCAACTTTAATCAACCTCTAGTCAAACCTCTCACTTTTTCTCAGTTTTCTCAACGGTCCGGTTTCTAAACCACAGTTAACCATTGATAGTGCGATTACCATGGTCCTAAAAACTCCAACTCATAGGGTATATATCTCCCTCAAAAATGAGAGTAAAGACATATTCAATGTGCAGTAAAAACCAAATGCAGACAAAGGACTGATCATGCATTCCCCAAAATGAAGAATATAAAATGTTACGCCTTCAATGACCTAATAGAAGGACTGCAGGCTAGAGCTCACAAAGCCATTGATTATGAAATATGCAGTTCCCAAAATTCATATACAAAATTAAGACAAGTGTACACAAAATTGGCAACAATTTAATTCAATCAATTCCCAAAAATCGCATCCCTACCTTGAGTGAAAGGCTTAACAATCCGAGCACAACAACGATCATTGCCCTTCTCCTACAACCACCAAGGCATTGCAAACATAAGTAACACAAGAAAAAATAATTACCTAGAGGTGAGTCTAACATATCTAACTCTACACCTACACCTACATGATAAAGATTCATCACAGAACACAAGGCATGAGTTGCATCAGAATCTACAGAATAATTGAAGATAAAATTACATGGACAGCACATTTAAATCTAATAGAGTATCCCTTTGGGATAGATTATATTCATTTACTTATTTGGCGTAAAAGACAAGTTGTACCCAGAAAGAAGTAAGGCTTTAAAAATCTGCACCTATACAAATAAATGGGAAAATAAACTATCCCAAACACACAACAACAGAACCACATTACAAGCAAGTTACATAAAATTTGTATAAGCCTCACTCAAAATCAATTAAAAGTTGAATAGCACATGAAAATGTTATAGTGGTCTTCATTCAATCTCTCTAAAAGACAAGTGACCAAACCCAAGTAATTTCAGCTTCTAGTAAATATTTCATTAATTAAATGCGAAAGTGGCGTAACCCAGGTACACAGGATGTATACAAAACTTACACCAGCATTGAGTATAAAAAGTATAGCTATCAAGCATCTCAAGCAATTAGAGATATCCACAGGTTGGGTTAGTGCTCATCCTGGACTCAACCCGGACTCAACCCAACCATTTCTGGTGGGGAAGAACAGAACCCGCCATTGACCCTGAAGGAA
>NW_027069996.1:0-33797 GCF_002906115.3 Quercus suber
CTGTGAGCTACCTATGCCTTTAGGGTTTTAGGGTATCAAAAATTTTCCAAAGCATGGATTGGTTCACAACTTTTCAATAAAGTCTATAACATACTCATGATCTCGGGTTCTCTTGCTTTTGAAAAAGATTTCTAAATTTTGACCCAAAACCTAGGGTATGTTATGACTTCATGGCCCATTATCCTCCTCCAAAGAGACTAAATTGATTGCAATTTGAAAATAACAGAGACCAAATTGACTGTTACCAAAATGTAGAAATCAAATTAATAGTAACCTAAAAATGTGGGGACCAAAATGATATTTTCGCCTTTTATTTAAGTGAGATTTTTTTGGCCATCCAAGCATGTCAAATTGAAGTTTACCATGCCAGCTTTCACATAACTCCTCACTTGAACCAATTAGTGGTCGTTTGATTAAAATTAAAATTGAAACTAAATTTTAATCACACATCACAAAAAGAGCCTATTATATAGGCCATGAAATTAAATTAAGAAAAACTAATTTTCTTTCTAAGGTTGCTACTCATGAATTTTGACCTAAAGAGCCTATTATATAGGCCAAGAAATCCTATTACAAAGTAGAATTCTTGTTTGAAAAAAAAAAAAATCCTTAATTTTCAAGCTTCATTTAACTTGCTTTTTAAACCCATTTATTGTCATAATTTGGAGTTTTGGTAAACTATAAATTTGTAGCCCTTTGAGTTAGCTTTCCTTCCCAACTTGAATCCATAATACGTATCTGAGCCAAAAATTATGCCCAAAATACTAAAGCTTGCGCTGACTAGAATCCTAATTCGAATTGGACTTGAATTAAGTGCGAATTTCCATTAATTCCTTACTCCAATTGAACCCAAATTTAATTGGGTTGACCTTCTTTAATTTCATTATAACCCTTGTAAAAATATAGTCCATCAGCCTTCTTATTTACACAAATTTGTTTATGCATTTCACGATAAATCTTGTTAGAATCAATTCCATTATCCTATAAAAGACATATTAATGCATTAAAATATTTATTTTAAACACATAATTAATTATTCAACATTTTTCATTTTATATGAATTAACACAAAATAAGTATAATAATACTTTCTAATAATAATAATAATATAAATATGCAAAATTAAGCTATCATCAATTGACCTGCCCAATATATTTCGGCCAATATCTTTGAGGACCACAAGGGCCCAATATGTTTGAGAAACACAGGGTCAATTAGGTATTTTGAGAAGGGGCCTAGATTGCTACAGAGGAAGGGGAAGACTTGAAATTTGGGACCCAATATCTTTTGCTAAGGAAGTGTTAACTAATAAAACACGGCTGCCCTTAAATATTTCTCTAATTCCAACTATTTGAAAGCTGAATTGGCTCAAATATACATTTTTTATGACAAAACTATAAACATAAGATCTTTATAAATGAGAAACTAACAAATATTATAAAGTAATATATTACAAAAATTATAACGTGCTCTTACCATTTGATTTAATAAATTGCACTCATATCTTAAAATTTTATCCAATGCTTTTCATGAATCTATTTCCTCCTTTTCAAGTCTCCTCTTTTCTTGACTTCTTCATGCTACTTAATTATGCTCCTCTTTCCTCAACTTCTTCAAGTTACTTAACTCTTTACCAAATTTGTATCAAGTATAGAATCAAATTACACCAATTCATCCAAGAGATTACAATGTAAAATCAATCACTCTTAATATCAATAATTTTTTAAAAACTTTCATATATGTATGGCTTGAATTCTTACATTTGGCCAATGACCTATCGGTCAATTGGCACTAAAGATGAATCAAGAAGAATATTATGATATTTTGACAACGAAGAGAAATCCTTTGATATCCTTGGCTCTATCAACAAATCAAAAAGATAGAAAAAGGAAATAATCAGAAAATGACACAATTGATAGCTTAGGGAGAGAGAGAGAGAGTGACAAACCCAATGATATGATATTCTGACGAAGGGAACAATTTGCACCTCCTTTACAACTAATAAAAATCATACAACTGTTGTTATACTCTTTTTTGGTAAAAACTGTTGTTATACTCAAGACCAAGTATTACACAAACCAAATCAAACTAACTAATAATGAAGATGGGAGTCTTTTTCTTTAGTGGAACTCAAATTAGCAATGCATCCAAACCCAATTATCACAAAGATAATAGAACATTTAGACCATACAATCAAAATGGCAAATTACTTATCCAAAGAATTTGGAGTTCTCACCACAAAATCACTTATCAAAAAAAAAAAAAAAAAAAAAAAAAAAAAAAAACCAGAGAAGGATTTTTTTCATATTTCCCCCTTCAAATAATGATTTGAAACATACCTAGACAAGCTATTAGCTATAACACTTTTTAACTAAGAATTCATAAATACTAAATATCTAACCCCATGCACAATACGCACAAAATTTGTAGTATATCAAAGTAAATGAAATATTAATCAGTTCATGGGGTAATACAAATAGTTAAGTCATCAATTGGTTATGTAATACTAATTTTAGGTCAATCAATTAGCTACTAAACAATGCAAATATCTCCATTCCAATTGAGGGTAGTCCTTTTCATTCTATAAGTATCATATTATACTTTTTTAACCCCGATTGATAACCAATTAGTATGGCCAATTATGCAGAGGACAATCATAAAAAGAAAATAGCAATGAGGTGAAAAATTGTGGAGGCTACAAAGCTAAGGGGGCACACTCTCAATAGGTCAGCAAAAAGTTAAAGGTTTCAATTTTATGGTACATATAGATTATAGATTAAAATCCTGGGAAGAAACAACACATGCATGCAATTCCTGGTTTACGAATGATGGTATTGGTAGCCCTGTGGTAGATTGTTGGCTTTCTTCTGTCAGAGGGTTGCACTTAATATTCGCTTTATATGGGCTGAGATCTCCACCCGTTATGGTTTCTCAAGAAAATGGATGTTCGCAGTGGAATCTTACTTGTTTGGTGATGATTGACGCAAGAAATCCTAGAAAACTAATGGTAATTTGTGTGTTATACGGGGGGAATATATGATAAAAATATGCAAAAAAATAAAGGACAGCTCTAAGGGGTTTCTACTCGTGTATCTAGTCCTCATTCAGTTGGTATACCTCGGTTATTTATAGTGGTATTTTTCTTGTTTTTATGGGTTACAGGTCGTGTAGTTGGTGATATACCATCATATTTATCTACCATAAAAATTAGAAGAAAACGTAGAGAAAATTGAATAAAACGGACTCCCTCTCTCACAAATTGTTTAAAAGGTAAAACATGCTTTAGTTCAATATTGAGTTCGCTATACTAATTCTCTTAATAATAAAACAACTAATGCATTTAAAGTTCAAACTTCCTCGTCCTTTTTAGCCGGCGTACTCTTATATTTTTAACTAAACGGAGGCTTCCTCCATATCAGACAAATAATCTTTTGTTTACACCTTAAAAAATTAGTTGTGCCGTGCAGGGAGTAAGAGAAAAGCTACAATTTCGCAACTTAATAATTTCATACACCTCGTCTCTTGTTGCCAGTGGTCACTGCTATTATTTTCAGCCATCATTTTCTTTCTGGCATCTTCATGTGGTTTTCTCTTCATTTTCTCGATTTCCTTCTCCATGAGTTTCATTAGAAATGTCTTCAAGAGGCAGAGAATCTACTAATATCTGATCAACATTGTTATCTGGGTTCTCATTTCTCACCTCATGTTGAAGATCTGATGATATTTGTTCATTCTCGTGGCTTGAAACTACTGTTTCATCTCTCTCTTGGCTTTGAACCACTTCCTCTTTTTCCTCAGGCTGATCATCACATGGCTTAATACTATCGTTAGTTTGGAAATCACAGGCTTCATGCATCCCAATTCCGCCACTTGGTGCATCACTCTGCAGAGACACCGGACTGCCAGGCCTATCAGATATGACTTCTTCACCAGCCTCTTGATTCTCTGCATTGTTGATCTCTTTCACATTGTTGTGAGGTTGGGAAGTAGAGCATTCTTGAAAGTCATCACTTCCAGTATTATTTTTCAGATCAGAAGAATTTTGAACCAGGCCAGGGTCTTTTGCAACACTCTCTACTTTTGAGTCATTTCCAGCTGGATTTGTAGACGCAGGAAAAGACTGGAAATTATCCCAGTCATCCTCATCATCCTCTTCCATGCTATCCGAGTGTATCGTGGTGGCCAATGGTGGGGATTGTTTTTCCCTACTTCCATCTGTCAAAATTGGTAATTTTATCTCTAATGATGGTGTCACAGCCTTCATTTGTGTTGCATCATGATCTTGTGTAACAGAAGCACGAATAACCCCCTGAAAACAGAAATGGGAAGTCAAATAGAAACTTCCTCAATAGGCATGGGCAAAGTCTGTCATAAAGAAATTAACATCTCTACCAGATAACATACAACAACCATGCCTTAGTCCCAAAATTCTGGAATCGATTATAGATCCTCAACAGACTAATCA
Source organism: Quercus suber (assembly GCF_002906115.3). NCBI lineage: Eukaryota > Viridiplantae > Streptophyta > Magnoliopsida > Fagales > Fagaceae > Quercus > Quercus suber. Next base: position 4,465 of record NW_027069996.1, read on the forward strand.
AAGTCAGCCACATGTATTTGTTTCGGCTATTCTATTCTATCATATACCATACTAACTCTAAAATTGTCTCACTACCACAAATGGGTTTCTTAAAAGAACATGAAATGGGTTTCTTTTAATAGCAGCTTAATAGTTTCTTTAGGGTTGAAAGAAACCCATGTGTGAGCAATGCAAGCCATATGGGTAATAGAAAACATAAGAGTTCTCCAAAGTGAGTGACTGAGAGGTTGAGCAATATAATTCTTATTGAGTATAGTTTATTTGATCTTACTGTGCTGAACCATGAAATTATTGTGCTTGTTACTTTTTTTTATCTGTCTTTACTATTATTTGTTCAAATTTGTGATTCAATTTGAAATTGGGATCAAACCTTGGGATTTTTTTCTTTTTCCTATTTCCTTGTTATCAAATATATAGATACATGGATAAATTTGTCGATGTATGTGTATGTAACACACTCCCACGTATTATATATGCATATGAAGGTATGTGTATATACATACACATCTATGCATGTACGTATCTATGTATATGTGCGGATGTACGTAAAACAAGAAGAGCACCTGAAGTTGCTGCCTGTGCATGGGAGGCATTGACAACAGGACATCCTTGAAGTGAACTGCTGAGGAAGGGATTTGAGCTAGGTGAGAGACAAGCTTTACAGAGATGCTTCTTATGTCACCGACTTCCTGTAATAATCATACATAATTAGAAAAAAATCAAATTAAAGAATTGTGTTCAACTTTAGAAGCCTCTTATTCATATTACCTTAGAAATTCCATCTTCTGTTGCCAAGAAAACCATGATGATGGCTTCAAAAAGCAAATTCATAAAACTTCTCTGAGATTCACTACCTTTGGACAGTGTCTGAAGGAGCACTAAGATTCTCAAGCACTCACTGACAATAGTTACTGATTCTTTGGTTAGAGGTTTCTGTCATCAATAGCATAGCACAAATCTGTTAGAATGATAAGAAGCTGAAGTTGAACAAGTGAAGGTGTCATAATCTTTGGTTTAGAAGCAAAATAACAACAAAAAAGACCTTTAATGTCTGCTGGATTATGGTGAAAATATCTCTAATATGCTCTCCAACCAAAAATATTACAAAAGCACTGTCTTCAATGGTGCCTTTCTGTACACTACTTTTAAGCACTTGTAAACCAATTGCTTGAACCTGTGTGAAAGAAAATTCCATTAGTTGTTGTCATACAGGTCTACATAACACCTACAACCATACCTAGATATTATATGCATAGAGATCTATTTACCAGTATACTTGAATCAGTGAGTAATGTTCGGATGCATTCACTGCAACACTTGAACAGCGTAAAATAGACAGGATCACTGCCTTCACTCTCGTCAAGACCTTCAATTTCATGAACCAGCTTGGCAAATGATATAGTTTGTTCAATTGAGAAAGCAATTTTCATTTGATGTAGTTTTCGCAAGTCAGATCTCTTATACTCCAGCAGATGGATGTCCTCAATGAAATCCGTAGTCAAATTAGTAATCACATCCAGACAAGTCCCAATAACTGTTCTGAGATGGAGTATACCATCGTCACCAAGTTTTGAATTATCTGCAGCACAAATGCTAAAATGCTTCAGATAACAATTTAATCACATCCAGAACAAATTAATTAGAATAGGCAGAAGCACTGATGCAGTGGAACAAATGCAAGACCAAATGTAGTAATTCAATGCATCTTCATGTCTTTGATTGGCATGTTGGAGCCTAGCAAAAAAATACTGGCATGTTTCACACCAACTGACACGTGATGAACTGCATTTATCTGTCTTAAACCTTAAAAAAAATCCCAATATTCCATATAGAAGGATTAAAGCATCAAAAGTTTTAAACTCTAAACTGGTTTACTATGAAACAAGCTGAAAAAAAAATGTTTTCATCTATATCCAAGAAATATAGTCACTAAAAACCCGAACTGTAATTGAGTAAAATCATTCTTATTAATATTGTTATACTGACTTTAAAAATAAAAAAAAAGCTTACAATTCTAAAATTAACAATTAAATGCTGTAAAGGTTAGGATAAAATGACATATATAGTTAGTAGCAAATAAAACTAAGTATTGAGTCAAATCTGTAACTTTGAAATGCTCACCACCAATAAGTTTCTCCAATGACAAAGTAGTGCACTTGACAAAATCAATAACTTTGGAGAAGCATAATTCAGTAGGGGCTTCTCTAATGCACTTGTAACCGATTAAAAGAAATGCCAACACCACTGATTCCAACTGCTTCTGCAACTGAGACATGCAACTCAGTAAGAAGATGGAACACAGACCACAATTAAGAAAGTTAAAAAAATATTTTAATCATGGACACACGAAACCTACCTTAGTTTCAAAACGCTTCAACAGTGTCTTTGCAGTAAAAAGTAATGTTGAGATCAATTCCGCCCAGTTTGGCTGATCTGGTGAAGTTGCACTGGTACTGAGCTCAGAAAGGTTGGAACTAGTTAGCCAAGGATATCTCTATGGATACAACTCATCAAATTTTTTCCAGAAAAAACAAAAGGAAAACACTAAAATGAAATCCAATCTCCGTGGTAAATTGGTTACCATTGAAACATTTTGAAGAGGTAAGCCAAACAAAGTTCCATTGTCATGTAAGAAAAATTTTCTGCTTCAAGAAATTCTTCAGGGCAGTTCTGCACAATCTGTTGTAAGAAAATGAAACAAATAACTCAGCACCTCTGCTTGAAAACCAAGTTGGCATACACATGCAAATAAATCAAAGTTGTGAAGTAAATCTCAGACAGATAAAAACTATATACCAGTTTATAGATATACAAATAACTTTGTTATAGAACACCCATCTGTTCAAATCATACAGGAGTCCATCAAAGTTACAAGAAGAAGCCAATACTCTGTAAATCCATCTATAAAAATCAATACAAAAAACTAAATCTGGAAAGTGGATATGGGTGTTAATAACATTTGTTTCATGGTAAACTGGATTTATGCATAAGAATTGGAAAACATAGTAGGACTATATACTGATCACATCTTTACATTTCTGAAAGCTAAAAAATGGCAAATCAAGAAGAAAACAATCTGAACCAACTGGTAAATGTAGCCCCCATGTGTATTATTTGAGGTTTTGGTAAATTTTAACTTCAAAAAGAAAATGCATATTAATCTTTACCTGTGATAGAACAGATATTGCAAGACTGTTAAATGAATTATCCATGTATGTGCAGTATGATAACACCTGCATGCAATAAAAAAATTTTAAGCATCCATTTGAATATATCCCATAATTTTAAGCACATAAAGAGTCATTCTAGGATTGAATATATGAAGGCAGCCATCCATCCTGGTAAGATTTGATTCAAAGCACAGGTTGCAAAGAGGAAACATGACATGAGACCCAAAAACCAGGTGAGTTGATGACCTCGCATTTTCTAAGGGCACACAAAATGAAGGCTAGCAGTTAAAGTAATTAATTATTCAGAATGTCATATTTGTATGCATTCTACACAGTAATGAAACTAGCCAAGGCATCCAAATTTAGGGTTTTAAAAGTAGCCAGTGGAAAGCCCAAAAAGGACTGATTTGTTATTGTTGCTATGTATCACACTTATGTATTGAGGAAAGAATCAACAATATAGTCCAATGGGGAGACATTACATTCTCCAACTTCTCACAAACACATAGATCTATGAATATACCAAGTACCATAGGACATGAGGGGTCTTAACTCTTTACATGGCACAAACAAATCATGACATATTTTAGACAGGCTTAGGGCATGCAGAAATTTCAAATACAGAAATTATTTTTGTGTAGATTCCTATGTACATGAGGTGGTTTCTTTTCTTAAATAAAAATTTATTACTTATTAAAACATATATATATATATATATTTTTTGACAGAACCGAAACTGAACTGAAAATTTGGCAACAGTTCAATCAGTTTTAGTCGGTTTGTTCGGTTTGTTGGTTTTTTGCACACCTCTAGTGGTTAGTGTGAATTGGCACTAGTGGTAGAGGTAAAAAATTTTCTAAAAAAAGGCTAAACTACTATTGACTCTTTATATTTTAATATCCTTAATTATGCTTTAAATGCTCCTAAAATTAATGATTTATATATGACAAAAAAGTCGATATTAAAAGAAAAATAAATAAGACAATCGAGGCAGATTCAAAGGACAAATGCATCAGATAATTTTTCCTAGTTAACGATTGAGGCAGTCCAAATTCAAAAGAATAGAATTGCAAAAAGTACAAAAATCATATGATTTATTAGAAAATCCTCTACTAGAAAAATTGATATAAAAAATCATATGATTTATTCATCATAGTAGTAGTAATAGACCTCTAATTCCCTGTATTCTTCGTCAACATCGTTTTTTTTTTAATAATAAAAAACCATAAAATTTTCAAAACTCCTTAAGCAACTTCCTAACTTGCTCAAGTGTCACAAACAGAACCACACTAAAAGGCCCCTGCCTAGAAATTGTGGGTATAAACCCTTTATAAAGGGCCATGGGTCCCTCAGCTCTCACAGTCTTCAGAGCACAATCTAGGGCCCCACTGTACGGTGCGACCGACCCGGGCTCCACCTTCATGTTCATGACACGCGTCTTGATCACGTCGACCGGATTCGACGCAACGGACGCCACGAAACTCGCTGCGAAACTCGCTGTCACGTGCGTCCCGAGACCGTCGTTCATGACGTGGTTCTCGATTATCATTTCCTTAAACTGGTCGTACGAGGCCAGCTGCGAAGCCGTCACGATCATGGCTCGGTTTACCGTTAGAGCCGAGCCGCGCCACAGGCTAGCCACGCCTTCTTGCTTGGCCATTTGGGAGATAGCGTCGGTCACGCCCTTGTAGTTTCGGCGCTGAGCCATCGGGAGCCGACCGTCGGCTTGCATTCGAACCATCGCCACGTCGGCTGGGTTCCCAACGGCCGCGCCGATAGCGCCGGCTATCAAGCCAGCTCCGATTTTGTGGGGCAGCGAGAGGTGGCCCGTTTCCTTGTGGGCCCACTTGGTTTTAAGAACGTCGTAGAGGCCCATTCTAGTGGTGGAGTAGAGTGTTTGGTGGAGCACGGTGGCGGAGACGTCAGAGTACAAGGCGGCGAGGGCTTCGCATTGGACAAAATGGGAGGAGATGTGTAAGCACAAAGATCGGGCAGGAGTGGGTTTTAAGGATCTTACCATGTTTAATGATGCAATGTTGGCTAAACTCTCTTGGAGATTGCTCCATGATGATAATTCTCTTTTCTTTAGAGTTTTTAAGGCAAGAATTTTCCCCAATGGCATAGTATTGGATGCGAAAGATTCTGCCTTTGCCTCATATGCTTGGAAGAGCATTCTAAAAGGGAGAGAGTTGATCTTGAAAGGGGCTTTATGGTGAGTGGGAGATGGAAAACAAATAAAAATTTGGGGAGACAATTGGCTGCCAACAAGAAATTAGCCAAAAGTCACTTCCCCAATGATATTTGGACAACAGAATTCAGCTGTGGAAGTCCTGATTAATCAATCCACCCGAAGATGGAGGCAAGAAGTTATTGATCACTACTTTAACGAAACAAAGGCCGAAATCATAAAAAACATTCCTTTGAGTTCCTATACTCAAAGTGACACTCTGTTATGGCCTTTCACATCGAATGGACAGTACATGGTGAACTCAGGTTACAGGTTCCTCTTTGAAGAGAATAGCACAAGCCAACTCATTCAACAACCCTCATCGCACTCCTCTGGTTGCTAGAAAAAATTGTGGAAGTTGGATATCCCAAACAAGATCAAAAACTTCGTTTGGCGCTCCTGTAGAGAAGCACTCCTAACCAAAGCAAACCTGCATCGTAGAAAAATCACAGCTGATGCATTGTGTGATCAGTGCAAGGTACAAATGGAGGACTGTTCACATGCTTTATTTTTTTGTTCTAATGTGCAGGGTATTTGGGCAACGGATCAATAGTGGCATTGGCTGTTAACGATGCAAGGAAAGACAGTAATGGAGATTTTCAGTCGTGCATTGGAGGAAGACGAAGACCCTACTTTGATAGCCTACATGGCGTGGATGCTATAGGATCGCAGAAACAAGTCTCGCACAAATGAGACTCAGTGCCCACTGAACTAGGTTCTGCAACTCGCAAGGGAATGGAAGAGGGAGTTCCAATCAGCCCAAACAATTTTTTCGAAGCAGTTACACCGAAAGCACACTAGATGGAAGCCACCTGACGTGGGAAAGTTCAAAGTCAACTATGATGGAGCAATTTTCAAAGAACAAGGCAGGGCTGGAATCAGCGTGGTCATCCGCAACTCAGAAGGAGTAGTGTTGGCCTCCCTTTCACAGCAAATACCTCTGCCAACCACAGTCGCACAGGTTGAAGCTTTGGCAGCACGAAGAGCAGCTGAATTCGCCTTGGATATGGGCATCAATCAAGTCGTCATTGAGGGAGATTCCGAAGTCATTTACAAGGACTTAACCAATCCCGAACCTTCTCTTGCTTTACATGGACACCTAATTTTTGATGTATTATAGATAGCAAATGCTTTTTCTCATTTTAGTTGTACTCATGTTTGTCGAACAGGAAATAATGTAGCCCATAGTTTGGCTAGAAGGGCTATTTCGACATCTAATATAAATGTCTGGATGGATGAAGTACCACCAGATATTCTCCAGCTTGTACAGGGTGATTTAACAGCCTTGGTTTAATTGAATTTAAAGTCTTGTTCCTTAAAAATAAAAAAATAAATAAATTAAGAGCATTCATTAACATGATCCTTATTTTATGGGATATGTTAACCATAAAATAATGTAAATGATTTTACTAAGTGAACCACCTCAACAGTAACTGGTAGTCACGCACCCAATAAATGTATGACAACTAGGTTTCAACAATGAGTAACTATTTCAAAACTTGTGGAGCTAGTTACCAATAATTTTCTTTGCAAGTTTACTTTGTTTAAAAAAATAAATTCAAGTTTTAAATGAAAATTATGTTTTTTTTTTTTTCCCTTCTGTAAATTAGAGAATATATATTTCATTAGAAATAATATTTCCACTAATTTAATTAAACAATGTGTGTTTAAAATAAAAAATAATTTAATTTGAATAGATACCTAATGAATTTAAACTATAAGGAAAAAAAAAAAGGGACAATTATTCTTTAGAATTAATTGTGGTTAGTGTGAATTGGCACTAGTGGCAAAGCTAAAATTTTTTCACAAAAAAGGCTAAACTAATATTGACGTTTTATATTTTAATATCTTTAATTCTGCTTTAAATGCTCTTAAAATTAATGATTAATATATGACAAAAAAAGTCAATATTAAAAGATAAATAAAGAAGATAAATAAAGAAGACAATAATAAATTAAACAATGTTTATACTTTCTAAAAAAAAAAAAAAATGAAAGGGAGCCATTACTTAACATTTATTCAAACAATTTTAGTGTACACCCAAGCCCCTCCCTCCGCCTTTGATTGGAGGGGTAACGTCCACCATTGCCAAGGAAAGAGCATCTCCTGCATAAGATAATTTTTCCTAATGTACAATTGAGGCAGTCCAGATTCAAAAGAATAGAATTGCAAAAAGTACAAAATTTTTATTAATTAAAGAACACAGCATTACTCAAATAACAAATATTAAAACGACAATCCAATTTGATAAACCTTAAAATCCTCTACTACAAAAATAGATATAAAAAATCATATGATTTATTCAAAGTAGTAATAGTAGTAGATCTCTAATTCCCTGCATTCTTCGTCAACATCATTTTTTTTTTTTATAAATAAAAAACCATAAAGTTTTCAAAACTCCTTAAGCAACTTCCTAACTTGCTCAAGTGTCACAAACAGAACCACAGTAAAAGGCCCCTGCCTAGAAATTGTGGGTATAAACCCTTTATAAAGGGCCATGGGTCCCTCAGCTCTCACAGTCTTCAGAGCACAATCTAGGGCCCCACTGTACGGTGCGACCGACCCGGGCTCCACCTTCATGTTCATGACACGCGTCTTGATCACGTCGACCGGATTCGACGCAACGGACGCCACGAAACCCGCCGCGAAACTCGCCGTCACGTGCGTCCCGAGACCGTCGCTCATGACGTGGTTCTCGATTATCATTTCCTTAAACTGGTCGTACGAGGCCAGCTGCGAAGCCGTCACGATCATGGCTCGGTTTACCGTTAGAGCCGAGCCGCGCCACAAGCTAGCCACGCCTTCTTGCTTAGCCATTTGGGAGATAGCGTCGGTCACGCCCTTGTAGTTTCGGCGCTGAGCCATCGGGAGCCGACCATCGGCTTGCATTCGAACCATCGCCACGTCGGCTGGGTTCCCAACGGCCGCGCCGATTGCGCCGGCTATCAAGCCGGCTCCGATTTTGTGGGGCAGAGAGAGGTGGCCCGTTTCCTTGTGGGCCCACTTGGTTTTGAGCACGTCGTAGAGGCCCATTCTGGTGGTGGAGTAGAGTGTTTGGCGGAGAACGGTGGCGGAGACGCCGGAGTACAAGGCGGCGAGGCCTTCGGTTTGGACGATTTTCATGCCCACGGAAATGGGTCCCGCGGAAGCGCGTGGAGGCGGCGGCGGCGGCAGTGGTAGGGATGGCGCGTGTGGGACGTGGAGGTTGTGGAAGGCGAAAGCCGGACGGAGATTGTGGATTGGCTGTGGGTTAGGCGCGTGAACTTTCTCACCCTGGAGTTGCATGCGGACTTTGATTAGATCTAGTGGGTGAGTGGAACATCCTGCGACAATGGATGCAATGCCACCCTCGACAAATCCCTTGACACCCATAATTGCACGTAAAAATGAGAACTTCGTGTGTTCTAGAAATGTCTAGACGAGAGTTTTGTGCACTGGGTACGATGAATACCGATATGGGAATCAAAGAGTGTAATTAGGACCAGTTGGAACTGGGGTTCATCTCACTGGAGACCAGGAGATGGGAATGGATGCCGAAGGCGATGGTGGAGGAGTGAGGAACGCTAGGTCTTTGAGACATATGATGCAAGAGAAAAATGGGTTTCTGTTGTGTTTGGAGGCCAAGAGAGTTGGAGTGTATATATATATGGTTTTGTGGGAAGAGAGAGAGTAAGAAAAAAGAAAAAGAAAAAAGGAATTGGATACGCGGCCACGGCGCAAGCTGGGTCTTAGAATGAACTATAACGCGTTCGGTGGGGACCCAAGTGATGCCCTAGACTTTTTATTACAACGAAACCAAATCAAATGTTGTTGGTTGTTACTACTAAGTTAGGTCCACAGTAATGACTCGTGACTCACGAGTCATAAGCGTGTGTTTATTGACCGAACCCAACTGGATCCGAAATTATAGGAGCCAGTCTAAAAGTTTAAAAAGTAATGAGAAATTTTTATATAGGAGCCAGTCTAAACGTTTAAAAAGTAATGAGAAATTTTTATTTTTTGGTCTTAATAAACAGACGGAGGAAAAAGGCCGGCAAGTGAATGATTAAACGGTCAATTGGGCTTTAGGAGTCCAAGACCAATTCGGTATTGCCTATTAATCATTTTGAGAACCAAAAGAGAAATGTGTTACTTGCACGCCATAAATTTCTAACTTAAATTAATGAGAATGTCAATTTGGCCTGAATTAGAAATTTCAGAATATGTTCTTCCACAAAGTGTTAGAATTTGTTCAGTCTTATTTTCAATCAAATTTGTATTAGAATTATTGTAGACCCCACTCCGGTTCTTTCAAAAACATATAGAATTTTTTTTTAGAAGCATATAGACTATATGCTTAATAACAATTATTAAAGTTAATATAATTATGTATTTAGATTTGATTGGAAAGCATAATATAAATCATGCTTAAGTTTGACCATTTTATTAATAACATCATGGATTTTTTTTTTTTAAAGGAAAATGTAAGTCAACTTTATTAAGATAAATCAAACTGACAATCAAGTCTTGTGGCAGTTATTTTAACCACGCATTAGTATCTAGCAGCTAGAACTGCTCTCTTTGCAAGGAAGTGGGCGAACCTATTACCCCCTACGTGTATGACTGAAACTACAAGTTTGCATGCTAGCACCAATTCTCTGAATATCATTTATAATATGACCCAGTTGAGTTCTATTGGACTTTAGGTTATTGATTGCCTATATAACTTTCAAAGAACCACCTTCTACTTCGACGTTGAGGAATTTAAAGTAAACTTCTGGTCAATTGTTTTAAAATATTTTATTTACTCCAATAGGATTTAGTTATATATAGAGAAATAGACTTTGTTTCTTTCGGACTAGCCATTTGGTTGGAGTCAGCATTGGCTAGCTTGTAACTAGTCAAAACAAGTTAAAAGTATAAATCCACATTTAACTAACACTGCAGGTTTAAAAATTTTAAAAAAATCTTCGTTTAATCCAAATTGTTGTTGTTGTTGTCGTTTTTTTTTTTTTTTTTTCCATAACAATACAAATATTGGGGGTGACCAATCTAGCCGTTCAATTTTCTGTAAGAAAAAAAAAAATATTTTAAATAAATTTAAGAGGGAAAAAAAAGGGTTAGATGGGCATGTGACAAAGAGGCTTAGTTGGGAATGCTTCATAACTAAAAAAAATCTTTAAAGAGGGTGGTGTAGGATTCGTGTTTTTGGTACATAGAGACAAAATTTGAACAACATCACACTTATCCATTCGTGGAAGTTTTCAAGCCACATTTCCTAGCGTTAATGGGAAACCATTATTATTGTTAGGAGAGGAAAAATAAGTGGAGCATCTCCCATTCCAACCTCAAGTTTATAAGATACGGTCCAAAAGCACTAATTGTCATTTTTGTGGCCCATATTGGTAGACGAGAGCAAGCCCACCATTGGGTGGAATGGAAAATCAATTACCCAATTTTTTTGACTTTCTTTCTTTTCCCTTTAAAGTTTCTAGAGCTTCTCCTATGTATGTTCAGAATTGTTCCCACTTGTGGAAAAGGAATAAAATGGCATACAAGACTGTAATATTTAGAAGATGCCTCGGATTTTTACTTTAGATATGACTAAGTAATAATTATTTTATGTATAAATTATGGGAATAAACTTTTGGTACCATCCAACAACATATTTCCTCTCCTTTTTTTTTTCTTTTTTTTAAAGATATTTTAAAATATTTTTTTATAGCGTTTTCAACTTATGGCGTTTGTTTCTGATGGTTATTATTAATTTTTTATTTATTAAATTTCAATCTATAGTGTTCGCTTTCTAATGAATGTGCTCTTTATCATCAAACTAAGACAACGTCAAGCACTTTGCCAGCTAACTAAAACCCGCCCAACAGCACATTTCTAGAAAAAGATCAACACAAAGAACCCAAAATAAGCTGTGTACCTCTAAAATTAAAATACACTCAACGCACAAAATTATCAAATATTTTTGTTCTCCGCGTGAAATATAATCTTTGGGGGTATGTAATTTTGGGGCAAGCACAATGCAAATGCCAGTTCATGTCCACCAAGAGAGACTAGGAATCTTGATTTTTGTGATCGAACTCATATTAGATAATAGTTACTTTTGATGCAGATCTACAGGATTTGGTCGGATACTTTGGCCTATCTGGGGAAGAAAGTTGTGGGGGAAAGTGGGAAGTGAGGGAGGAAATTAGGAATGGTCACTTAAGTCTAAAAGGACAAGTGAAAAGTGATACTTTTTTCAATGAGATTAATTCATAATAGGAGTATGACAGTAAATCTATCTTGACTTCTTGAGACAGGTGCACCATTGAAAACAAACAATCGTGCTAATGCTTTTGTCAGGCATGGTGTAGCTAGATTGAGGATTTTGTAAACTTTTTTAAGGTGGATACTGGACGGGTGAATGTAGATGTGAAGTTCGAACCACAAACATAAAATACTACAAAAATTACCATTATTATTGAATTGTCACTTCCAAGATTTCATAAACTTATAGACCACTTGAATAAGACATTTAAATTTTTAAGAGGACCAATTGACCATCGAGAGAGCACCCTTACTTTATTTTTCTTGTGCGTGTTAATGTGAAATGGAGACCATCATCCATTTCAACAAATTCAATTATTAGTAAGTCAAAAGTTGTGGTCAATTTCAATGCAAATTAAATTTGCTTAAAGTTTGGGGTGGTGGGGTGGGAAGGAAACTGATAGGAATATGCAACAATATTATAGAGGTTTGAACTACCGGGTTGGATCCCTAACATGATATATATTCATATTATATGTGATATATAATAGTAGTTAAAACATCAAGATGAAAATTTTAAATTGAAACTGAAATTCTAGACATAATTAATGCTGATATATATATATATATATATTAAACAAAACGCTTGGATTTGACTAGGAAGAAACATTTCCTCAAATTTCTCATTGGCCAATTCCAACGCAAATTAAAGTTTGGGATAGGAAACTGATGGGGAAATGCATATGCAACATTATTGAGGTAGCTGAAACATTAAACTAGATCCATCACATGATATGTTCATATCAAAATGAAATTTTAATTTAAATCTGACCGACAAAATAGGCATAATAATTCATAGTGATATACTATAAAACAAGTTTGGAATTTGCGGTGCTGTAGTCGACTAGTTTCTATGAAAAATAAACACCTAATTGTTTTTGTGCAAAAACTCGTCGCCTGAGAGATTCGAACTCTCGCGGGGAAACCCCATGTACTTAGCAGGCACACGCCTTAACCACTCGGCCAAAGCGACTACACAGTTGTCACTTAGTGAAATCTTAATTTCTTAACCATATACGATGGCCTATTTTCCCGGCTTCTCAATCATTTAATAAAAGCCCAAGGGAGCTGTTAACTCAGTCTAATAAATGGGTGTGTCTATTGGGCTAAGGCAACCGACTGCCACACATCATTTCATAGTCCAACTTGTCTGGGCCTATGAAAGAGAAACCATAAAGCCCAACCTTAACTACTCAGTCTCTTTCTCTAACACCCAAAGCCCTAAAAAATGAAATGAAACAGACAGACAAATCTAAAAAATTGTACTCATTCGGAATGAGTCATTCCCTCCCCCATTGTGTGTGTCTTTGTTTCTCAAAAAAGTAAAAAAAAAATTGAACCAATTGAAATGGCCAAAATATCGTATTAGGGTTTTTCCTTACTTCGAAGAGAAGATAGAGCAAAAAGAGATTTTACATATCTCATTCCACCATGTCTAGGTAAGAAGATAAAGAAAAGAGAGGTTTTATACGTCCAATCCCACCACGCCTAGGTGGTAGAGTGTGTATAAATAATTTAATTTTGTATACATATCATATTTAAAATTTATTTATTTTTATAAAAACTCTTTTATTATCTTCAAAACACTTGTCTTATTCTATCTTAGCACTCTCACGGCACTCCTCTATTTTCTCTCTCATCTTTATCATTTAATTTTATATCCTGTGTAAGTTTTTTCCACCTTGAAGAGGGGATAAGAGTCGGGAATACACATGAGCTAGTTTTACTCTACCGACTTTACTCTACACTTATTAGTTGCCATCCCTAGTACCATTAAACATCATGTCAATCTTTTTTATGTTCTTTGTCTACAAAGTCTATAGACCATAGAAGAGTCATGACTACTTAGTGGAAATTAAAATGATACACTGTTTCCCTATCCTTTTAGAGCCACATTTGGTTGATGATTCATTTTCCCAATTTAAATCAGACTTGCAAAGGACTATTGGCCTCCAACTTTTTTCTGGGACGATTCCCCCACACGAATGCAGGAATTTAATTCCTATAAGATTGCAAACGTGAGAATATTAAAATGTTCTTCTTTTGTTTTAGAAAAAACATGAATTAATTAATTTGGCGTTCAAAGTACTTTATATTGCATAAGATTAGATTGGATTATCAACAACAGTAAAGCACAGCAACGAGGGCTGTTGTCTTTTTTTTTTGGAGAAGTGGAAAGGAGTGGCTCATGGTTGTTAATGAAAAGACTCGTATTCAAAGGATTATAACTAATTTATGACCACTAACTTTTATATATACATATGTACGTATTGTAAAATCTGTATAACTACCCAACCTCTACCATGGAACAAACTATGGAAGCTAAAAGTTCATGATAGAGTTAAAATGTTCCTATTGAGGCTAAGATCAGACATGATGCCTACAAAGGAGAAGCTGGGATAGAGAATTGGGGGCGACGTCTAACAAATCTTGCAGTTTATGTAATGCTTGTGTAGAGGACTATTCTCATTTGTTCTTATATGGTCATGTGGCAAAAGAGCTATATGGATTGGAGGTCCCTTTGGAATTAGAAGTGACAATCTAGATATAAACAACCATGTAGATGTCATTAAACTGGTAGTGGATCTTCTTGCTTAGTTTTACCCATCCAAGGAGTGAGTTCTAATTAGCTCAATTAGTAAAGTCTCTGATGGTTATATAAGAGATCTAGAGTTCAATTCTCGCCTACACCAAAAACTGATTGATATTTTGGTCTGATGATAAAAAGTTATTACCAAGAGCAGACGTCATAGGTTGAAACTTTCTTAAAAAAAGTGTTACCAATCCAAGGAGGAGGCCAATCAATGCTCCTTACTCATGGCCATTTGGAATCTTAGAAACGCTTGCTTTTCAAAGGGAAAAGGTTGTAGATTGCTCTGTCCGTCAAATGTAGTCAGGCTCAATGTTGATGCTATTGTCACAAATACTTTCACTACTTTGGCTATAGTAGCTCGAAAAGTTTTTGGTGAGGTACTTGGACAAAATAGAATGTCTTGTGTAACCCTCTATAGGCCAAAGCTGCAGCTTTTCTTTGGACACTACAGATTGCACACTCTGAGGAACTTAAGAATATTATTGTGGAAAAAGATTCTAGGCAATGTGTTGTTGATGCTTTAAATTCAGGTTATCCTCTACTGAGTGGTCTATTTACATCATTTTGTTAGTGGTTGAGCTCAGCAAAGGTTTTGTTGAGTGTATTTTTAGTTGGGTTAGGAAAGATGCTAATTGTGTTGCACGTTCCCTTACTAAATTTGCTGCTACTCATAGGTTTTTTGGATATTGTAACAAATACTCCCTTCCTCTTGTTGTTGTCAAGCAATTGGGAAAAGATGCTGCTTCTCTTGTTGTTTAATGAAGATTGGGTATTATCAAAAAACGAATATAAGCATTATAAACTCTAGTTGAGTGTTTTCTTTTTCTTTTTTTTTTCTTTTTTTTTTAAAATTTTTTAATACTTTATAAATTTATATGCATACCAGCCAAGCTTCAATTAAAAAAAAAAAATATATATATATATACATATATTTTCAAGAAGGCATTCAATATTCCACGTAGTTAACTAATTTCCACTTCCTAGTTTTAACCTAGAGATCATTTCTTTAGACAAATTGGATCATATTATTTGGTTGTACAATTTTAAAGCATTGAATGATATGCAAGAAAAATACACATTTTAGGGGAGGAAAAGATATTACCATGTTACGACATATTGATATCCAATGAGATGGACGTAAAGGGCACGATGCATATAGCAATCGCATAATTGTGGTACGTGCCAGATTCCCAATCCTACAAGATTAGACGGAACTTATTATGACCCAAAAAATTAGGATAGCAATCACATCATGGCAGTCAGTTCTATCGCTTTCACAATGTATGCAGGAAAAGATAATGTAATTTCTATAACTAATGGATGACAGAAAAGCTGATCAGAAAGACAAGCCAATGATACTAACTAATCCAATAGTGGTTGCAAGAACCTAACCGATGCATGCATAACAAGATAGAAAAAATATAACATGAAAGTCAATCATCAGAAGAACACTAAAGAAGATAAGATGAAAGGTACATATCCTAGTCTCAAGCCATGCATGCCTACATACACTGACCACATGAGAAGATATAGATTCTGGAAGCCTGACTAAATAACTTAGATCATAAGGTTCGACTTCATGCATGACTACATACACTGACCACGTGAGAAGATATAGATTCTAGAAGCCCGACTAAATAACTTAGATCGTTAGGTTTGACTTTCCTTCTAGAAAGATAACACTATTTTTCTAAACATATGAACAACTGTTATTAGTATTATTATTATGGAATTTGGCCTTGTAATATGGAACTTGGGCTTGTAATTTCATTTTATGGCGGTACTTGTATTATCTTCACTGGCGGAGGGAGGGGGGGCAGAGGGGGGCCATGGTCCCCCCTGGGTTTTGAAAAAATCCCTCCTCCTCCTTGTATTTTCTTTGAAAAATAAAAAATTTTATATTAGTTTTTGCGCATTGATCCCCCCTAAGGAAAATGTCTGGCTTTGCCACTGATTACCTTTTGTTGTTATTTCTAAATTACTAGTTATCATTATATTTTAATTGTTGCTGGCTTTGTTTGGAATCTAGTCATCCACGAGTTATATAATGTGTGTACAATCAAATTTGCAATATGCTAACAATTCAATTCATGTCAGGTAATTTGGGTTAACCTGACACTAACACAACCATATTTATTAAATGGGTCAGGGTTGAAGGACCCCAACATGATTAATAAACAAGTTGTGTTCATGTAGACCAATATACTTGTATACTTCCGAGTCATGATGACATAAACATGAGTTGTGAACACAAATTTCCACCCTCACCTAAAAAGAGGAAAACATTTTATGGGAAAATATTTTAGGCCAAAACAAACAAGACCTAGGGAAACGCAAATAGAAGTGTTATCTTGACATACTCAGAATCAGTTTCTTCATCCAGCATATGGAACAAATTATCTTCTATTTGCTCATCAATGATGGAAACCTGCAAAAAATAGCATCAGTAAAAAGATCTGACTCATTGGAACAAGGCTTAGTAGATTGGATAACAGAGATTAGGGACATACTGGATCCTTTTCTATGAGATGTCGCAGAGTAGAGACAGCAAGATGCCTTAAAGTTGGCTGTTCAAATTTTTTTTTTTTTTTCCAAAAGAGAAAGGACAAATTACAACAGTGAAAAGAATCAAACCACATAGCATTCAAGAACTTATCTCATCGAGGAACAAAACCTGTCTTGAGGATAGTGTCGGGAGAAGAGTTTGAACATGCAAGTGCACTGACACAGCTTGTGGTGCAAAAAGGACAAGTTGTTGTGTAAAGCGTACACTCCTGCAAGAACAATAGTCAACAGATTAAAAACTGCTAACAATTATAAAATTAGGGAAATAATGATAAGAATGGGTTTCAACTGAAGTCACCCCCAAGGATTGAAACCAATAGTAGAAAAAAAACAAATTAAGGAAGAAAACAAAATGAATCACATACTCAAGCATTGTTGCTGTTTCTTGGCAGGTTATCTCTGCAACAACAGACTGGACACAAAATTTATAACCGGTACATAATCCACAATCATAAACCAACAAGTATCAACATAATAATGATGATGGCGATGATGACAAAACTAACCAAAATGATAAGAAGATAAGTTCAGCTTATAAGAACTTAGAACATTGCTCAGTATGTCTACATAAAGAATATTTCAAAAGCATCCCCAACAAGATGTCGTAAGGTAATTGAAAACTCAGAAGAAAAATACCTTGCAGCGTGAAAAGAAAATGCTTCCTGGAGCAAGTTCAGGACCAAGAACAGCAACAATAGCATTTATGAGGCGGCCTACTCCTTGCTGAAGCTCAACCCATCCATTCTCCTCAGACAAAAGAATGTCCATGGCAAGGCCAAGTGTGGCCTATGAATGAAGAGAAATGGATCAGAATATCAACAAACAATTAACAGTTCAAATAACAGATGTACAAAATCAATATGACAGCTGTAACACCAAAGGACACTAACCAAAAATTCAAAATTGTATTTTAGCACCCAAATAGAGAAAGCCTTAATAGAGCATTTTCTTTTGTATCACATAATTATCAGAATCTCATTCACCAGTATCAACAACAAGAATGCCGCAAGAAATATCATTTTGAATCCAACTCTTATAAAGTTGTATCATATGTTACAATGATATATATCAGATATATCATTAAAAATGAAAGGAAAAAAAAAGGTATATATCAGATATACATTATACAAAGAATATTCTTTTCCAAAAGAATGTTATCAATTGCTAATTGCTCATATACAAGTCCAGCTAAGATTAATTGATTCTTAAGGTTAAACGTAAAAATAAAATACAAAAACAACAAAGAAATAAATGATGAATGATCTAAAAATCAAGATTGTAAGATCAAATAAACCAATCTTGAGACTCATAAGTAGAAGCTAAAGCTGTTGTCTTTATTCCAAATTCACCACATCCGACACAAAGGCAGAGCCCTCTGATTCTTCTAAAATCAGTCAACTACTACTGACAGTGACATTTATTAGAACATTAAGAGGTCTCACATCAAGTCAAAGACAATGAGAATAATGGGATTTTTCTTCTTTTAAGAAATTTTCATGGGGAAGCTAGTGGCTTTGTTGGGTCAAAGACAGTCCTCGCTTCCAATGAAATATTTGGGGCTTCCCTTGGGTGCTAAATTCAAGATAAGGACAATTTGGAACCCTATTCTTGAGCATAGATTAGTGGGTTGAAAGTTATTATATTTATCAGAGGGGGGGGGGGGGGGGGGGGAGGTAACCTTAATTAAAAGTACTCTCTCGAGTTTGCCAACTTATTTTCTTTCACTCTTCCCTATTCTGGTGGAGACAGCTAACTGCATTGAGAAGCTTCAGAGGGATTTCTTAAGGAGCGGGATTGGTGAGGCCTCTAAATTCCATCTGGTTAAGTGTGCTCAAGTTTGTAAACTGTTGAAGTTTGGAGGATTGGGTGCTCGGAATTTGTGAAGATTCAATCAAGCTTTGTTGGGAAAATGGTTGTGGAGAAATGGGAATGAGTAAACCACCTTTGGAGGAGGGTCATATAGGTGAAATATGGGAATGATTGGGCTGGCTGGTGTACAAAAGGGGTGTTGGAACCTTATGGTGTTAGCCTTTGAAAATTCATAAGACAAGGCTGGCCAATTTTCTCCCAATTCATCCAATTCGATGTAGGTGCTGGAAATAGAGTAAAAATTTGGCATGATTTGAGGTTTGGTGTTTGTACTCTTAAAGAGGCCTACCCAGAACTTTATAGCATTAGTCGTAATAAGGAGTCTTCTATAGTGGAAGTGAAGCAATTTCCAAACCAGATGTTGCATTGCGATTTTCAATTTTCTAGAGCAATCCAAGAAGGGAGTTGAAACCTTTGACTACCTTTATGGACCTAATATATTCTATGCCACTTAAGGGTGAGGGACATGACAAACTTTGTTGGAAACCAGCCAAGAGTAAAGGTTTAAGGTGCTTGAGTACTATTTTTCCCTTTCCTTGACTCCTAGTATTCTTTTTCCTTGGAAACCTGTGTGGAGTTCAAAGATTCCTCCTAGGTTAGCTTCTTTCCATGGACAGCAGCCTTAGGAAAGATTTTGACCATTGATAATTTATAAAGTAACAGTGTTGCTGTTGTGGATTGGTGCTATGTGTGCAAAAGGAGTAGGGAGTTGGTGGATCATCTTCTTCTTCATTGTCCCATAGCTTTTGAGTTATGGACAATAGTGTGGAATTTGTGTAGTCTTTTATGGGTTATGCCACAAGGTGTCACTAGTTTATTCTCAACTTGGCAAGGTCTTTTTGGTAAACATCAAAATATAGTTTTCTTGCAGGCTATGCCGCACTATGTCATGTGGTGTTGGTGAGAACAAAATGCAAAATGCTTTGAGGGAAGTGAATGATAAATACTTGACATTAAATCTCTCCTTCTTCACACTATTGGATTAGAGTATTGCTTTTAACTCTCTTCCCTATTCTAATTTACTAGATATGTTTGATTATTGTAATTCGAGAGATTGATGTTCTGCTACTCAAGTACACCTCTGGTGTACATAGGTATCCTCTTTTTTGATTAAAATCTTTCATCATTTATAAAATAAATAATAAATAAATAAAGAACGTTTCATTTTGTTTATTTTATTTTTATAACTTCATTACATTTAAGAATCTTGAGGCTTTCAGTTGAAAGACAAGAATAAAATAAATTAGAGAATATTCATGCTCATTTTGAACAGACACTTCATTTGGGGTGTCATACTCGTTTTGTACTTGTATCGAACACTTGACACGGCTAGGACACTTCTGTGTCCGAGTTGTGTCCTTTTCAAAAAATTACCAAAAAAAAAAAAAAAAAAAGACATTAAACAAAGAGAATATTCATGCTCTAAATAATAATAGTGCATTTAAAAATTAATAAATATCTTTAATCTTGGTTTGTATTCTAATTTCTAAACATCTTTTAATAGCCATGGATTTGCTTTATTTTTCATTACTACTCTTAATTTAATAGTCATGGATTTGTTTTATCTCTATATATTAAGATGATTCAAAAAGTTAGTTATGACTTTAAAAAATGTCAAAAATGCCCCTAATCTAATTATATAGTCGTTATTCCTAAAAAATAAAAAATAGGATTAAAATAATAATTCAACAAAATTCAAAAACAAAAAGCTACCAGATAAATCTCAATTTAACTTCCCACTAGATAGATTCAAGCTTTTCCTAAAAATTAGTGCACACTTTCTATTTAGATATGTCTCACACATGTTTGATACATTTTTTCAAGAAAATTAGCAAACACTAAACCTAGCAATTTACTCCTTTTCAAAATCCTAAGTTTTAGCATTTTAAAAATTAATTTCCATGTAACCTCACTAACAATAGACAAATTCAAATTGAAACACTCTTTCTAAAGCAATTATCTTCGTTTCTAAATAAAGCATTTATTTGTGCAACCACTAATCACATTTCAACTCATGTCATAACTACTTAGTGTCATAATCCAAAAATTGGGATGAATGACAAATTATGACTCTAAACCCAAAATAAATAAATAAATAAATAAAAGGAGCCTCATCGCATGCGTGGAACGCATGTGATGAGGCTAGTTATTCATTATTACTCTTAATTTGATATATATTCAACTTTATATTTAATAAATGCTTAATATATGAAAAATAAATTCTTAATAATATATAGAAAATATAAATAAAAATTTATTTAATAAGTATTTAATACTGTTCATAACCCTGTCTGTGCTTCTTAACTAACAGCATACGTGCACAAGATAAGCCTAACTAGGGTATATATAAGAGATAGGGTTAGAGCATCCACAGCAAATGTGTCAAATACCAAATATTTGGCACATTTGGCACACCAAACACAAAGACAAAGCTTTATCAGATGTGTTAAATGTGTCAAACGTTTGCAACATGCTACAAGACCGTTGCATTTTGGACACGGTACGGACTCAAATGGCATTTGTATTTTATTATTTTTTTATTCATCTTTCTCTCTCATCCCACTCTGAGCCACTCCTCCACTTCTCCGGATCTTGCTCTCTCTCCTCCCTCTTTGTCTAATCGCCCTCTCTCTAGTGAAGGATGGGTTTCGATGTGGGTATATTCTGGCGTGGGCTTTGGCATGGGTCAGGTGACGATGTAGGTCATGGGTATGGTGTCATGGTGGGTCGCGGCAAGGTGGGTCATGGCGAGGTGGGTCACAAACTCACGACATAGGTGAGTGGGTTTTGATAGGTGGGTTCATATGGGGTTTGGGGTGGTTTCCTTCACCGGATTTCTCTCAGTCGGCCTGCAGTGGTGGGTTTTGCTTTTGGGTTTGTTTGATTTGGTTGTGTTTTTTGCCATGCTAATCTCTTTGGTTGTGTTTGATGTGGGTTTTGTTTTTGGGTTTGTTTGATTTGCCATGCCGATCTCCCTGGTTGTTTTTTTTTTTTTTTTTTTAAGATGGCGTTGGTGGATGTGGGTTTGTGCCAGTGGTGGCTGGTTGGTGTTGTTGCGGCAATGGTGGATGTGCTCGTTGTTGATGATGTTGTTAATGGTGATGACAGGGAGGATAATATATATTTTTAATATGTAATAAATATTATTTTAATGTATAGAATTGAAGGATAAAACATCTTATAAATGGGATATTGTAAAATTTTTTTTTTATAGGTAATCAGAAAAATATTTTTAATGAGAAAAAACAAGAAAAGTACAAGTTGTTCATGATGATGAACAAGAAGAAAAAAAGAACAAACAGCACAGCAAAACAAGAAATCAGGAAACTAAGCTAAGGAAAAACATAAACTCAGAGAGTGAAGAACAATCAGTAAAACCCCAACAACGAGACCACTCCAAAAGACAACGTTGGCATAAAACTTTTAACTCATCCAACGTCTTCTCATTATCCTCAAAGGAACGACGATTTCATTCCAACCACACAATCCACATTAAGCCTAGAACCAAATTCCAAATATCCGAATTATGTTTCCCAAGCCACTGATGCCGACAAGATAACAAACCCGCCACTGATTCTGGCATAACCCAATGAATACCAAAGGCCTGAAGCATAAAAGTCCAAAGGGAATGAGTAACGGCAATGAAGAAGATGATGGTCTACCAACTCCCCATCACAACAACACATACAACACCAAGTAGCCAACGAGCAACCCCTAAGCATTAGATTGTCTAAAGTGAGGATCCAACCATGTGCAAATATCCATAAAAAGAATGTCACTCGCCTAGGAATCTTTGGTTTCCAAACACCCTTTCAAGGAAACAAAGAATTTGATACATCCTGATTCGCATGGTAATAAGACCGGGTGTCAAAATTACCATTACCATTTAACCGCCAACAAAGAGTATCACTCCTATTACCCCAAGGAATATGAGTTTGGATAAGCTGGAGTAGGGAATAAGATGCAGCTAGCTCCCAATCTTCAAACGCTCTATAAAACCTTAAATCTCATACTTTAACAGTACCCCTTCTGGCATCCACAAACCTCAGAGATACAAGCATCCTTGACCACTGAGCACACATAGAGATTAGGATAGAGATCTTTTAGAGTATTATCACCAATCCACCTATCGAAGCTGTCTTAAAATAAGTCCCCAACGGTATCCCCAAATATTTCATAGGCAAACTGCCCACTCTACATTGAAGAATATTAGCCAGTGCGTCTAGATTATTCACCTCCCCAACAGGGACAATCTCACTTTTCCCAACATTGACCTTCAAACCCGTAAAGCCTAAAAACAAGACAACACCAACCTTATGGACAGTAGCTATTCCCTAGAGGCATTACAAAATAAGATAGTGTCATCAGCAAATAGTAGATGGGAGATACGCACACCAACAAAGTTCAAAGAGCCCACTTGAAAACCCCGAATAAGATTACACTCCTCTGACTTCTTCAAAAGTCTACTCAAAACCTCCATTATCAAAAGAAACAGACGCGGGGATAATGGATCCCCTTGTCTCAATCCACGAGAACTACCAAAAAAACCTTCAGGGGAACCATTTATTAGGACAGAAGTAACATAAGCCTTAATCCACCCCTTCCATTTCACCCCAAAACCCATCCGGCCCAACAAATAAAACAAGGCCTCCAGTTCACATGGTCATATGCTTTTTCAATGTCAAGCTTGCAAACCACACTTAGATATTGTAAAATGATGTGGTAAAATAATAAAATAGACTTTTGGTGTATCAAAATGGCATTTTTTATAGAACATCTACTACGGATGCCCTTAGCCCTACATGGGCTTACAAATTACAATATATTGGGCCTATTACATTAACATAAACCCAATATCTTTAACACTCCCCTCAAGCTGGTGCATATAGTCATATAAGTCCAGCTTGTAACATATACACTCTGAGGGAACCAGATCTGCCAAGAAATGCCGAAATACACTAAGAACTACAACTAAGGAGTACCAGATCTGCTGAGGCAAGCCAAAATACACCGAACCCCCCCCCCCCCCCCCAAAAAAAAAAAAAATAGCAACCACCGAGATATGACACCCACCGCCAAGAACAACCAAGAGAACAAAGGAGATTGAGGAAAGCCACCGAGATCAAGAAAGGCTAATGCTATTCTCTAACAGGCGACCTCCATTATTGAAAAACTACCAAGAGCATCAACACAATAACAACTAAGATTTGACAAACAACCAAAGCGATTTGCCAAACAACCAACAAGATTTGACAACAACCGAGATAGGAGGATGGTCTGAAGCCACCACAGGTCTGCCACTGAGAATAAAAACCACCAACAAAAACGAATACCAAGAAAGGAACTGGCAAACACAATCTGAGATCTGAAGGTTGTATAAGCAACGAACCACCAAGAACCGAGAACAACAACAATAACAATGAGAAAATTGTTGGGTTAGAGACTATGGAACTTTTTTTAGGCTCTAATATCAAGTTGAAAGACGATAATAAAATAATTTAGAGAAGCAAAAGCAAGAAAGAGAAAAAACACTAGAGTTACATGGTTCGGCCCAATAGCCTACGTCCATGAGATAAAGCCCTAGCAACTTCCATCTTTACTATTCTCAAATTATTGATTACAATGAACTCAAGTAAGGTATATATAAGTGCTAGAGTTAGCCCCACATGGGCTTACAATATATTCGGCCTCTTGGGCCATTACATTAACATAAACCCAACAAAAACATATTTTCATGAAAATAAAAAGTTAATCATATAAATATAACAATAAAGTGCACAAAACACATTCACATAGACACACACACCCATTACTCCACTCCATATGAATTCCCTGTCAAATATGCTTTTTATACTACTATAATTGTGGTTGGGATTGCGAGCAAGCAAGACAGAAAAGAGAGAAATAGAAGGCAGTAATATTAACAGGGTTTGGCCTGATGGTGCATGTTTGCAATGGAAAGCCCTTGAGCGGAAGTAAAATTTATGTTGCTATGGGGATGATGGTTGGGATCTCGGTGATCATAGTCACGGGCATTTATGTTGGAAATTTGCTACCTGAGTTGGGTTTCGTCTCTGAAGGGTCTATTGCTATGGTCACATCAATAAATGCATCTTCATTAGCTGCATCTACAGCTGACAAAATGTGGGGAAGGTTTAGCATTTTGTGGCTATATCTTTACTATATAGAACAATGTTTAACAATGACCCAAAGTAGGATATATATAGTAGTAGTTAACCTTAGGCTAACCCTAGACTACCCTAGGGTGGTAGTACTTACAATACAAGTAGAATTAGGAATACTTTACTTAATCAAAAAGTACATGGGTGTATGATAAGTTTGGGCCTCTCTTGATTCATAATATCTCAAGTGACCAAAGATGGAGTGGATGATAGATACAAGGCCCAATCACGCTTGTTTATGGACATCAACCCAGTGACTTTGTGGATGGATAAAGCTGCTACTATTTGGGTCTAATTGATATCTATTAGATCTTTATTTAATCACTTGAATGTAACTGGTTAGGAGTTATTTCTTTTCCTTTTCTTTTTTTTTTTTTCTTTTTTTGATAAGTAAGTTATTTCCTTTCCTTACTTGGTTAGAAATTGTTTCTTTCCCTTTTTGATGTAACTTAGAAACCCTATTTAAAGGCCCCAAAGTTCAGAATTGTTCACTTGAGTTGATTAATAAAATTAATATTGAAAATTTCTCCAATGGCTTGGTGTTGGTTCTAGGCAACCCTATATGCTGATTCTTAGGTTTTATTTTCTTCCCCTGCTTGGTGATGACTCCAAGCAGGTATAGGTGTTGATTCCTAGGCTTATCTTCTTTTTTGTTCTGTTTGTTTCACCTCAAATATCTTCTTCTTTTTTTTCTTTTCTTTTTTTGGTAAGTAATAAAGATTCATTGATATCAAAAGGAGAGAGACACCCAAGTACACAGGGAGTATACAGGGGTAAACAAATCAAAAACGAACATTACAAAAATCAAGTAAATCCAAAATAGAAGAAAAATGATGGTTTCTCCACACAGAGAACCAATCAAGTAAGGTTCTGAAAAAAAGAAGCTTGAGATCAGGCATGGAACGCTTCTTGTCTTCAAAACACCTACTATTTCTTTCCTTCCAAATACACCACATCAAACAATGAGGAACAACCATCCATATATCTCCATTACGATGGCAACCAAAACGACCTTGCCAGCAAGCAAAAAGCCCAACAACAGACATTGGCATAACCCAACAAACTCCAAATAAACCAAAAACCATATCCCACCCCAAATATCTTTCAGAATTCTGCAATGCTTCAAATGATATTAAGATACGAAAGATATAAAAGGTAGAATTTGCTTGAATCTGATAAATATCAAGTTTTAAAGTAGCACAACAGAAAACAATAAGACAGTAAAACAGGTCAAAATACACATGACATTTAAATAAAAGCCATTGTCCGAAGGCATTACAGTTAAGAATTGGATTACCTGGACATGAGATACAAAGGACAAACCAGCAGCTTCAATGGTCAAAAGAAGTCCATGCAAAGACCAGATCTGCAAACCAGCTAAAGAACTTTTAGCCAGCAAAGAGATTGAGCTCACGGTTGCAGGCACCAAAGTTGACAAAGCCATTCCTCCTGCACTGCAGTCAAGATATATAAGATGGAAAACAGGGGGGAAAAAATCTAAAAGACATTAATGATTAGAATATAGAATCTCCCATCAGTGAGCATCATCACACAAATCACCAAAATAAATAAATAAATAATAAAAAAAAAAAGAACAAAGAAGTGAATAAATATTTATAAAAAAATAAAAATTTTAAATTTTTTTTTAAAAAAAAGCTCAAGTTGACATAGTATTTCATAAATTCTGGAGAACTAGCAAGATGCCCAACCAATAGAGGACTAGACTCACCCATTACTTCTGAATATGTATTGTTTTCGGGATATATGTCTTTAATTATTGTATCATGTGCCATAACATGAAACATCAATTATAACTAAGAATTATCCAACAGATATTCAAATACATAAAGACATAATCAGAAATGGAAAATTAGAAATCCAATACTTAATCCTTCTACTAATAGAGTTTAGGGTTTAGATGACAGATATTCATATACATCATTACAGAGCATTCAGATGTGCAAACAAAGCATGCTTGATATCATGATTGTCACAAGTTCTAGTATTTCATTATTACTGATTATATTTATCTAAAATGAAAAGGTAAGTCTTTCATACTGCCAAATTTTTCTTCCAAAAAAAGAATAAACCATCTGAGCCAGATCCATTTTGTGTATTGTACTGAAAGGCCATAACTTCCATAAAACCATTGCTGAGAAGTAGAAGGGTATTGCAGTATACAATAAGCCTTCAAGGTTGGTTGCTTGCCCTTCAATACCAACATTCAATTTAGTTTTTTTTTTTTTTTTTTTTTTTTTTTTTGAAAAATACTTAAGTCAATTGCCTCCAAATGACAAGTTTCTGTACAGGCTACCTCTTGGTTATGGTCAAGTAATCATAGAAAAAGAGTTGATCAACCCAAGAGTTATGCATTCCATCAAATACAACTTGTGCCAATTTTTTGTTGTTTTTTTTGGTGGATTTCAACTTATTAATATTATCATTTGAAGATCCCATGTTGATTATTAACAGTCATAAGACATGTTGCAGTACCTCATACCATTTGCCATAGTTCCTGGAGTATGGACAGACATAAAGGGAAGTGTGAAGTTTTTCGTGTCTCAGAAATAAATGCACTAGTAAAATGCAAAGTAGGGCACATTTCAATTACACCAAAATCAACAAGAAGGCCAACAAGTGAATCTGGAAGTTATTTATATATATATGAATCAAGTTATCATAGTCAATCCCTCTAAAACCAGGTTGATATTTTGCCAGGGCATTTTGTTTTTATTCTTGCAAGCTCCTAGAGATTGAGGATGTCTAACTCCAGATCTCTTCCAAATCAATCATTGTT
The DNA here is from genome assembly GCF_002906115.3 of Quercus suber. Taxonomy (NCBI): domain Eukaryota; kingdom Viridiplantae; phylum Streptophyta; class Magnoliopsida; order Fagales; family Fagaceae; genus Quercus; species Quercus suber. The sequence continues at coordinate 32,168 of NW_027069996.1, forward strand.
ATAAGACATACCACAAAGATATACAGAGGTTTTAAGGGGCATTAAAAAATAAAAAAGAAGAAAAAGGTGAAAACATTATGAAACAAAAGCTAAATATTCACCTGCGATGGATGCAGCCAAGTGCCATAGCAATTGATCCGGAATAGTTTGGGTCTATTGCTCCACTTAGGTCACCAAGCAACAATCTAGTCTGTTCATTGCCATATAATGGGGAGAGAGAGAGAGATAAATATAAAATTTGAACACTTCAGCAGAGGGGGGGGGGGAGCCTGCATTTTTAAAACAACTAACAAAATTTCAAAAGTAACAAAATGATATTGTTGCTTGGACATCAGACTCTGGAACTAACCATTCTTGCTGTAAAAATATCATTTCCAAGGCGAGCTAAAAGACCAAGACCTTCAGACGATGCTCTACGTTGTGACCCACAAATGTCTCCCTCTGCCAGAATACTCTGCCAAAATAATATGGAATTTATAAAATAAAAAAAGCATAAGAACAATACAATGGTCTCAACAATGCCAAATACAACAATAACAATTATCACTATCATCATCTTGATCACTAACATAGTTAATACCTGAAAAATAGACTGTGCTGAACTTAATATTTCTGGTCCTAGCGGTTGGGGACGTAATGAAAGCAAAGCCTGAGCAAGAGCAAGAGATCTTGATTATAAGACAAGGCCCACAAAAGATTCTTTGAGTAGATCAAAGTAGGATAAAGAGTACCTTGAATCCAGTTAGCAACCCCACACATATATTGGTGACACTGGCTGCATGCCATGATTGTTTCTTTCCAGCTTTCAAACACTGCTCTATTATTCCAAGAAGCGCGAGCATCCCACTACTATCCTGGGAAATGTAAATCCAGGTTACATCAACAACATTTAGATACAGAAGAAAATATGCAAAGACCAAACCATTACTACATTCCACTACCTGAGCAGCAAATATTACTCCAAAACACAGAAGCATCTGGTTCACCAATGTCTTGCTTATTGTCTCCGGCTTCATGGTTAAAATAAATCCTCAGATTATGAAGTTAAGTTAGACAAGGAAAACATAGCAATGCAATTTAAGAACACACATATCAACAACACTAGAAGAAAACTTTGACACCAAAGACATCTTGGCCTACTGGCGCTTCAGCTCCCTTCCAAAGGGGTGAGATTGGGTTCAGTACACTAATTCCCTTTTGGGGATGAATTTGGCTCTCTCTAGTAAAACAGAAGCTTTGACAAGTATGGAGGTGAATAACAGAAAATATAACTGGATAAAATTCATCAGAAAAGAACATTTAATTTTACATCAATACCTAGTTGGGAGACTGATTTTTTCCTTTTTTTTTGGATAAGTAATGAAAATATTATTAAACTATCAAAAAAAGTGTCACCCAAGTATAAAAGAAGTATACACTAGGGACAAGAACAATCAAACACACAAATTACAAGCATCCATTCACCTTGTCCAGATATTGCCTATTCTGTAGTGTGGTTAGCCAATTCATGCATTCACCTTGAGTATCTCATATGGATGCTGTTTACTGTATTCTTCAATACTTGAAATAAACTCCTGGTCATACAAATGCAGATTTTTTTTTTTTTTGGGCGGGGGGGGGGGGGGGGGGG